>NC_056731.1:1421549095-1421849095 GCF_019279795.1 Protopterus annectens
TATGAAGATATTAGAAGAGGCAATGAAAAGAGAAGAGGGAAGTAGAAAGAATGTCAGGCAGTAAGTAAATGGGATGACAAGATGAGATAAGGAAGGATGAAAAAGGGATAAAGGGGTGTGTGAGAGAGCTGCAGTGTTCATGACCTGAGTTAGTGCAGCTGCACTTTGTTTGGGTGAAGAGGTGTTCCTTGAGCTGCTGTCTGAAGTCAGAGTACTTTTGGATGTCTCAGACCAAGAGAGGAATTGAGTCCAATAGTTTAGGTGTTATGAATGAGAATGTTCGCTTGATTGTGAAGTGAAATACATGGTGACATCAGTAATAAATTATTCCTAGATGCATATAGTGCTTTTAGACAAGCCAGATAACTAAACTGACCTGTGTGTTTACACATATTGTATCTACCTGCCCGCCCCCAAAATATAGTCTTCCTTTGTGTACCCCTGTGATATTTGTTGGAGATGAAAGTAAACCTGTAAATGATCACAGTACTGCAGTTTCATCTTCCAGCTCTCAGAGACTATATTTACTGTTTCCTGAACCTCCCACAAGACACTGCAGCAATCACTGTATTGTGATCATCCTATCTGTCCTTTGCTTTCATTCCAGACTGAAACCCAGTCTGATAGCCACTTCTTGTGATCACCTGTGAAGTGTGATAACCAAAAGTGGTGTAAGAAGGGCCACAATGATGTACTTCAACGTGTTGCTGCCTGGCACCTCACCCTAACTCCAATCACAGTAAAAATAAATAAAAAACAAAGAAATAGGAGTACAACATGTTGTGGACAGGGTGTACTGTCACACTCCCCAGAAATTAATTTCTTTTCTTGTCAAAATATGAAGAAAAATACATACCTGGAAAAGAAGGCTATCCCTGAAGACTGGAGCACATGCTGCTCTCTGTAGTCTCTAGTTATATTGACTAGTGATTTTTTATTTATTTCAATTTATTTAATTTTAATCCAACACAAAGATGCAGGAATGGAAATTGGCGGGGCAATACAGTCCACATACACTATTCCAACCACTTCTGGTTTCCAGTCAACACTATGTTCACTTCAGCACAAACTAATTCAAAATCCGGTCAAGATAAAAACATTTGAATTTATTAACCCAATGACAAAGTTCGGCAAGCGCTTTCACCCAAAAGGGTTTCTTCAGGCCATAAAACAGGAAAAAATACAAATTCAAAGTGTCCTATATATACTCTATATATGCTCAGCTGACAATGACATCATTTCCTACTACAGGATAGAGCTCTAACTAAATAGTGTACTTAAAAATTCTTAAAATTCGTACATAAATATATTGTTTTTCAGCCATTAAAACAATATTATACATATATATGTGCATCACTAAATTAATATTAGTCCATTATTCATACATACATAAAAAATATATAAAAATTTTGGTTTCTTAATACATTCAAATTTCATTCATAGACTTATAACACGAACATATGGTACATGAAATTAATAACAATGATAAATTCCTTGAGTCTATACCCTAACTCTTCTCCTTTTTAATATCGGCTTCAGGGGTACTCTCTCATTCAGTCCAGGGGGTCGGTCCACTCTCAACCTTATAATCCACTTAGTTTCAATCTGTTCAGTCTGATTCATTATATCACCCCTCCTTATGGTTTGGTAATTTATCACCAGGACAAAGAGTAGCTCTAAGAACACTAAAGAATGACCGGAATATTATAATTAGGCCAGCCAATAAAGGCGGCCCAGCTGTCATTATGGATAGAGACGATTATGTAAATGGAATGGAGACTATGTTATCAGATGGCCAGTTCTATAACTATATTCACATCTATCAGGTGGACAGAACAATTAAGAGGGTTACAGATACAATATTGAACCTTTGAGAAAGAGGATTTATTACTGACCAACTGTTTAATTTTTTCTTAATAAAAGATCCCTTAATACCTAGTATTCAGGGAATGCCTAAGGTACATAAACATCCTACAAATCCACCAGTGAGGCCTATTGTTGCTGGGAGGGGCTGGACTACAGAACCCATTTCATTGTACTTGGAAACTAGATTTAGACCCATAGTCAATTCTTATAATTACATTTTATGAGATACCAAACAGTTTCTAATGATGTTATATGATAGAATGTCAACTATACCAGAAGACCTGTCATATTTGCTAGTCACCTTGGATGTCCAGTCTCTATTTACCATCATTCCGAATGATGATGGCATTGAATGCGTTCGGAGATGTCTACAGGACTATAAGTCCACCATTGAGACATCCATTGATACTCTATGTGAATTGTTAAGACTTGTACTAACTAATAATATTTTCACATTTAACAATAAAATTTACAGCCAGAGAGATGGCGTAGCTATGGGCACTTCGTGTGCCAATAGCTACGCCAACCTGGTTATGGCTGATTGGGAAAGAAACAGCTTATTTGAAATGGAACTATTTAAAAGGTCAGTTGTATTCTATGTATGTTTTGTAGATGACCTTTTTTTGATTTGGACTGCAGGTATAGATGAATTATCTAACTTTTTGACACGTATTAATTCTTTGACAACTTATTTAAGATTCACTATGAATGCTTCACATACGATGGTTTCTTATTTAGATGTGTTTGTTGAGAGACTCCCCAATGGGTTATTGAATACTGGGGTCCATAGGAAATCCTGTTATAGAAATTCTCTTTTACACAGGACCAGTATGCACCCCAGGTATGTTTTTAATAATATAGTAAGAGGACAGATGATGCGAGTCTCACGACTTAACTCAACTGAAACTGGTTTTCAGAATGAATGTTATTGAAATTACAACAACAATTATTTGATAGATCCTACCATTCACAAGAAATAGAGAAAGGCTTTATGGGGATTGATGACCTCAGAAAAGACAGGGCAGCACCATATTTTATGGCCAGGAATGAGACCACCTTAGAATGAACAGGCATGATGGACGAGGTGGTTTCTATCAGTGTACACTAAGCATTGGGATTTGCTGACAGTTAATCCTGATATTCAGGGCATAGTGGGTAGTAGACCTAGTTTTAGGTTTAAGAATCGGCTTAACTTACAGAGGATGCTATGTGGTTCGCAGAGAGTTGACAACCACTTTGTTTGGTCCCATTAATGGAACCACTCAACCCTGTCATAGGTGTAGCTATTGCCCTATGATAGATAGTACAGCCATGTTTACTCAACCAGTCATTCAGCGTTGTTATTATTTTCAACCTAGAGCAACTTGTAATACCAAACATGTGATCTATCTTGCCACCTGTCGGTCTTGCCCAGCGTTTTATGTGGGCAAGACCGACAGGAGATTTAAAGATAGGATTAGGGAACATCAATACAATATTCGAATCAGATCCGATAAAAATGCCTTGTCTAGACATGTTATAGAAACTTCATCTGGACATGTGTTTAACTTTTTAGTTATACAGATGAATAGACCCACCATAAGGAGGGGTGATATAATGAATCAGACTGAACAGATTGAAACTAAGTGGATTATAAGGTTCATAGGTTCATAGGTTCATAGGTTCATAGATTAGTACTAGGCTAACTGCCCTTGTGAGCCATTTTAAGCCTAGCCATTTATGCCCTGTGAGATTCAAACCCTGTACCTTGTGTTTGCAAGGCAAACACCTTAACCATTAGGCCACCCTCCCAACCCTTTGAGAGTGGACCAACCCCCTGGACTGAATGAGAGTACCCCTGAAGCCGATATTAACAGGGAGAAGAGTTAGGGTATAGACTCAAGGAATTTATCATTGTTATTAATGTCATGTACCATATGTTCGTATTATAAGTCTATGAATGAAATTTGAATGTATTAAGAAACCGAAATTTTTATATATTTTTTATGTATGTATGAATAATGGACTAATATTAATTTAGTGATGCACATATATATGTATAATATTGTTTTAATGGTTGAAAAACAATATATTTATGTATGAATTTTAAGAATTTTTAAGTACTCTATTTAGTTAGAGCTCTATCCTGTAGTAGGAAATGATGTCATTGTCAGCTGAGCATATATAGAGTATATATAGGACACTTTAAATTTGTATTTTTTCCTGTTTTATGGCCTGAAGAAACTCTTTTGGGTGAAAGCGCTTGCCGAACTTTGTCATTGGGTTAATAAATTCAAATGTTTTTATCTTGACCGGATTTTGAATTTGTTTGTGCTGAAGTGAGCATAGTGTTGACTGGAAACCAGAAGTGGTTGGAATAGTGTATGTGGACTGTATTGCCCCGCCAATTTCCGTTCCTGTACCTTTGTGTTGGATTGATTTTATTAATTTATATATTCAGGACTCGGGACTCTTGGGCGGCAGATGGAGTTTATTTTAATTTATTTCATTTTATTTACTGAGATTGAGCACTGATCAGATTTGATCATTTGCAGGCTCAGCCCTGGATATGTATAAAATAACAACACAAATATAACATTAAAGGTATAACTAAATTAACATTACAGTGACATATTATAATATATATGTAAAATATCTTTCTCTCTGAGAAAATATCATCACTGAAGCTGGTACTGGGACATGTGCTTACATGATGGACTTCTTTGGTAAAAGAAAGCAGTTTCATTCTCAAACTGTCTCTGAGACAAGGTAATGACTACACATGTCTTAGGACTACATAAAATTGCAAGCTGTAACTGCTCCCAGCTGAATAGCATGAAAGCAGTACTGAGCCATTGGTTTGAATCTCTTCACCTCCATAAGCAACAAGCTTCAAACAATTAGCCAAATTAAGTTGTTCAGCAGCTCTCACCTTAGCAAATGTTTCTGCTGACATTATATTACACTTTGAACCAGTGTCTACTTTGAGATCCTTGGGTTTACCATTGATCAGGACAGTACAAAACACTTTGTTCTTTGCTAACAAGTCTACTGCATTAACCTTTTCACCAACCACTGATATCATCAACATAGAAAGTAGGATTTCAGCTTTCCACATGATCAACTTGCCTTTTTGAGTGACCTTTCTTAATAACTGAATGAGGCTTGTTTGATTTACAAACTTTTGAAAGTGGTTCCATTTTTTACACTTGTGGCATTGCTAACCAAATGCTAAGCACTTCTCTCTTTTAGACTCATGATTGGCACCACAATTACAACAGTTAACAGTAAGACTTCACTTGGGTTGTGCTGAGTCACCCTTATACTGCACTGAGCATGTCTGTTTTGCTGAGCTAGTCTTGGAACTTGCTAGAAAGTTACAGGATCTCCCTGGGAATCCTGCAGGGGATGCAGCTGCCATGTGCTTAGGCCTGCTTCTGCTAGCCACATTGCTACATGCTGTTTACTCTTTCTCTAGAGGCTGTGTGCTGAAACCATGCTCTTATCACTTGTAAGCATACTTATATGCCTTTTTGTGACCTCATGGATTTGACAAATCTCTGTGGCTTTGTTCAGTCTTAAATCACTCTCATGAAGCAAAATCTTTCTCACTGCAGCACTATTAACACTGCACACAAGCCTGTCCTTTATTAACTCATCTTTCAAATCACTAAATCTGTGCATTTTAGCCTTATTTCTCAAGTCAGTGATAAGAGCTGCAAAAGTTTCACCTGGCTTTTGGTCTCTTGTATAAAATATGTGTCTCACTAATGTAACATTTGTCTGGGGGTTGCGCATTTCTTTAAATTTATGTTTCAATCACTCAGGGTCCTCTCTTGATTCAGCCGGTACAACAATATGGTGGTTTTCTCCTTCTCTTGTATACACTGCTGGTGCATACACAAATGAACACTCTCTTTCAATGGCTTCTAACCCCATTAAATTAAGCAAAATGAATGCCCTAATATGTGCATCTTTAACAGAATAAGCTGCTTGTATAAAAATATATTCCTGCTCAATACTCTCCAATTCTCTGCAATATTATGATGAAACACAAGTGGGCTAGGTCTGCGAAATGCGTCTGCCATATCAACACACAGTAGTGAAGTTGCTTGAAATTATGTACGAACACACACACACACACATAAATATATGCCAGAACTTTTTGCCAGAACTTGTAATTATGCCCAATAGCACAACATGACTCTTTGAAATAACTGCACTTTGCCAAATAAGTCTCTGTAGCACAAGAACACTTCAAAATCACTGTACTTTGTGAAATCACCCTTTATCAGTGTAAGAAATACTTCAAAATGACTGTACTTTTTGAATAAACTGTACACGGCAGAAGAAGCTCAGAGTAAGAAACACTTTGAAATGAATGCACTTTCCAAATGAATTGTATACAGCACAAGAATGTTTCAAAATAGCTGTACTTTGTGAAATAACTCTGTCCAGTGTAAGAAACACTTTGAAATTGTGGCGGTCTGTGAATAAATGTACACAGCACAAGAAACTTTTCGAAATGGCTGTACTTTGACTGCACTTTGCAAAATGACTATACTTTGTACACAGCAAACTCTTTGAAATAATTGCACCATAGTAAAGCACACACTCTGCAAACACTTTGTACACTCTGAGATACTTCGAACAACTCTAGTTATGCTTTGAATTGTCTTTGGTCAATGCAAAATATAGTTTATGCCAAAACATGATCTTTTACTAAAAACATGCTGGAGTTGCCTTGCTCTTTAAGCTTATTTTGCCCTTTTGTTGTACTCGTTATGCCCATTTAACCTCTTATCATGCTCATTATACTTTTTTTTGCTCGTTTTACTTTAAACATGCTCATTATGCAAACTGGAGGTAATTCTGAGCCCCGTATAAGCACTTTTGATAGTTCTATCAAATATCATGGTTTCAAACACTTTGTTTAATTAATAATGCATTTTGTGTCTTTCATTTGATTAATAATGTGTTTTGTGCTACTAGTTTGATTAATAATTTGTTTTGTGCCTTATGAATTCTCTGTATCATTTCCTTTGCAAAATAAATAATTTGTGCAAGTTTTGGTTACCTGAAGGTAATTTCTGGCCCTTTTTAATCTTTTGAGCACTGTATCTCCCAACCTGTTCAATATACCTTCACCGTCAACTATGCACCTTATGGCTTGAAGAAATTGCACTCTGAATCCCGGTTCTGACACCACATTACTCGTATGGTCAGGATAAAGCAGATGAACAGCTGTGGGTTCAGTTCAAGCAGCTTTATTACACACTAACACATCTGCATTGAGGCTTAGTAACTTAAACTTAAATAAACTTATAAACAGACTGTGTGCTACACTCATACATGTTAATAATCTGGCTGTTCTCTCAAAATGGCACCGCTGCCTGCATGTGTTCACTATTTATATGCACATGCCTACTCCTGGAAATGCTTCTCAAAGTTATGCACACACACTCTATTCTACATCCTCTTCATTTGTCTGGATATAGTCTCCTTCTGCTAGTCTATAATCACTCCATTGTCTGCAAATTCTTTTTCTGTAGTTTGCATTACTAATTTTCCATTCCCTTGCTACTCTTCTTCCCCTCTTGATGCCTTTTCATACTATCATTTCCTTGCCAATGCAATTTCCAACACACTTTTGTCTCCTTTCTGTATTATCTTCTCTTCTGTCACCATCTTTAGTACTTATTTCCTTCTAGTAACTTCTACCTTCTGCTGTCTCTCTTTCTTTTCCTTAACACCCTTCACATTCCCATTTTCACTATCAGCTTACAAGTATAGTGTTCCTAAGGCACCTTTTTATCTACTGTTTAGGCAATACATTTCCATGGAGCATGACAGCTACTTATGTGCTTATTAAATTTCTTTATTAACTGGGTAAATCTACTTGCATTAAATGCCTTCTTGGAGGGGTGACAGAGCACTGTCTGGTTAAATGACTTGCTCAGAGTGATGAAGACTAAAGAAATCAAACCCAGGACAACTGCACAAAATTATCAGCAGTTCAAAGTCTTACTCATCAGTGCTGGAACAGCAGTCAGCAATGAAGTACATCCTTGCTGTACAACTCCTCATTCTTCAAGGTTTCCCCACAACTGCAGTCCTTTGCTAGTTCCACTGCTCTCTGATCCAGCAATTGAACTGTGTAATGTTTTTCCTTCATCCTACTGCTTAACCTTTATACGGGTAA
This sequence comes from Protopterus annectens, assembly GCF_019279795.1. Lineage (NCBI taxonomy): Eukaryota > Metazoa > Chordata > Ceratodontiformes > Protopteridae > Protopterus > Protopterus annectens. The sequence continues at coordinate 1,421,557,143 of NC_056731.1, forward strand.
CACCGCTGAGAGTGTCAAGATACACCATAAAGCCCTGGAGGCTTTTACTACTTGTTTTGTTCTCTCCACTACTTCCGCTATTGCTCTTTTTACTAGGTCATTAGTTACTCAATGGACGAGTCTGTGAGGGCATCCTTGTCCTTTTTTTGACCCTCTTGGTCACTATTTGACCCATCGAGCATGGGTTAGGCCTGTAAAGTTTTTACTCTTACTGCACTCCTCCTTTTTCCCATAATTCTCCATCTGCTGCTTTAAGCCATGAAGTCCTTAATCACAAACATGCCTTTTATTCCTTCTAAGCAATGCCTATGTCCACCTAGCCCCCAACCATATTACACTTCATCCTGACTGCCAGTTTTTCCTATCTCTTCCTCATACTTCTGATATGGTCTAGTTGTTCCTTTCTATCCTTGCCTACTGCTTGCCTTCTCTCTTTCTTCAAGCTAGACCTCCCCTTCATCACTTCTCATCAATGTCTCACCAGTGTCTGCCTCTATCCATCCTGCTTGATTTCCTGCTCTTTTACTACTCATTCTTAGCTGCCTCCTCTTAATATTATTATCTGCTTTACTTTTTCCTGCTGATGCCTGCTCTCCTGATTCTGCTGATATCCTGTTGTCTGCCACCTGTCTTGCCTGCGCTCCTCTGATCACCTCTTTCCATGTCCTAGTATTCACAGTGTTTCCCAGCCATTGTCCTACCTAGTGTAGTCCTGCTGCCCTTTCTTCTTCTTCCCTCATGTAGCCTGGCATGACTAGTAAACCATTTGTCTTCTTCAGCTTTAAAATCCTTCCTTGCAGCTACATGTCTCCTGCCAAACCCATACCTGGATTCATTTCAAAGTCACCTGAGCCACAGTCCTGCTCCACTTTACAGATATCCCACCCACCTCTTCTCCTGTTATCTTCCAACATACTGTCCTTCCTTCCTCCCTCATGCCCCATTGTACTAGCCTCCATTATCTTACCTGCTAACATAATACATACTCTGCTGTTCATGCTAAATCTTTGAGCTGTACCCTTCACTTACTTGTTCTCTCTGTGCTCTTCTGTATGTCCTGCTCACTCATTATGTCCAATTATATCCTGTGAGTGCTTAGCAGAATGAAGGGTAACAAGTTGCACACAAATCCACGTGTGTCATAGCATGACTGAGCATCATTTAGCAACAATATTGGCATTGTGATCACAATGGTGTTAAAGCATATATGGCAACATACAGACAGTGGGCCTTCATGTGAATGTACACAAATCTCTAAAGAAATTTTAACATGGGCACAGAAGATAGGATCAGCATAATGGTGATAGTCTTGTAGTTTTTCTCTAAAAGTGTAGATACAGTTAAAGGCATGAAGGAGAAGTTTATGATGTTTGCTTATGTCTGACCAGTTTATATGCTGCTTGTTCTGACTTAAACAGAGGACAGACCTTGTGGCTTGATAAGTCTTAGGCCACAAACCATCTGTTATTTTGTCATAACATTTCCCTTTTGCTCTACAAGCTCATTCTATAAAATCAATGGGAAGAAATTCAGCAGATGTACTGCCTGCAACTAAGAAAAAATTAAAAACGGGCTTGTGGCGTCTTCATGACGGTGGGCTTAACAGTTATACCTCAACCTGTTGAACAAGAAATTTGGACAAAGCCAGAAATAATGGAGAAACAGATGGCCTAAAATAAGGACATATTTAAGTTGCTAGATTAACAGGTTTTGTATTAGTATGCATTTTCTGAAGGCTGTCTGAAACTCAAATGTTTGTCATTATTTACTGACTTCAATCATCACTGATGTGCCATTGATTTGCCAGAAAACCACAAAGTTTATGAGGAACAGATCAGAAATATGAGGCAAAAATCTGGACATTCTGTGAAAATCTGGACAGTTGAGAGGTATGTTCACAGTTTTGCAGAAAAACATAATACTTTCAGTTCTCCAAGATATACAGACCAACCATTTTATTATTTTCTTTTCTAATAATATACACTTACTTATAAAATCTGTTAGTAAAGTAAATAAATAAGTGGTGGCAACTGGTATGCACACCCTTTCCTATTTCCACATTGGAAATTGCATATAACAATGTTATGCAGATAGACTGCTGACCATGAGTTTGGTGAAATGTCCTTTTCTCTTGCTCATAGCTTAGCGTTGTTACATGCTGCCACAAACTGGTTTACATATCTGGAAGAATTTATTGATCAGAGTAGCCAGTGAAATGAAAACAGTGCCAGATGTACAGTTATCAGTTACAATGCATCGCATTAATGGTGTACTACCAAAGGAAGCCCTATCCATTACTAAATGATTAACTTGTATCACAGACCAGTGTAGAAAGTGGCTAACATGAACGCTCTGCAGCGTGTGAGTATTTCCTCTTGAGGTGGGCAATAACAGAAAGAGTGAAGATTGCAAAAGTGAAGCCATGCTGCTTAAACATGATATGACATGCCTCTGTTATCTTGGGTAGAAGCAAACATAATGTAGTAACAGTTATTAACCCAGAAAAGCAAAGTCTTGCCAAAAAGTTTAGAAAAGATGTAAAAGAAGAAGTGAGTAATTTGTAAGAAAAACTGTAGCGAGTGACAGTAAAATGAAGGCACTACACAATGCAATATGGACTAGACAAGGGGTGGGGCATGTTACCCAACAGGCCGTTTGTATGGAAACTGCTGGTTGAAACAATGGCATTTATTTTTATTTTATTTTACATTTGTTGGCTGGGATAGTCCAACTGGATGCATGTCCATTTTCAGCGGAGGCCCAGGGAGAAAAGTTCCAAGGGTAAGCAGATACAGCATTACATAATACCAGCATTACATATTACAAACAGACTATTTACAGAGATTACATAAGTAAGCAAGTTAAACAAGTTCCACAGGTTACAGTTAATCCTAAACACAAGTCAGGATTAAATTAAATTACACAGTAAACTGGTTAACAGATTTTTACACATTCTAGAGAGAGTTAGCCAGGCTTGATACATTGACATAGCCAGTTAAGTGACAAATGTTGTTTGAGTCTAGTTTTAAATTGACCTAAGGTGGAAAGTAAGGTAATATCAGCTGGAAGAGAGTTCCAGGATCTACTTACAGAGTTTGCAAAGAGAGAATCACCGGCTGTGTTATTAATTTTGCTAGTCTGAATTAGTTTGTTAGAGGATCAAAGCGGTCTAGGATTGTTATAGGGGGTGATAATATTTTTAAGTGCAAGAGTATTGTCCGGATTATAGAGGATTTTATAGGCCATAATCAGTTGGTTATACTGAATTAGGCTGGGTAGTTCAAGCCACCCAAGCTGATTTAGATTGATGCAATGATGTGTCCTAAAAGGCAGCCCGGTGGCAAACCTGGCAATGTGGTTGTAGCAAATTGAGAGGTTGTTAAGGACAGTCTTGATTCAATTCGAGAGTAGAGGGGATGCATACAGAAGGGTTGAAAGAAGGTGAGAGCGAGCTATGGCAATTTTAGCTGGAGGGGTTAGAAAGGCTTTTATTCTGTAAAGTGACCCTAGTTTTTTATTGATGGTTTTGATAGTTTGGTTAACATGTAGGTCAAATTTTAGATTATTGTCTATGATGACACCTAATAGTTTTGTAGATGGGTCAGGGGAGATTATTGTGCCATCATTTGAATTTATGGTAAAGATGAAAGCAGTAGACCTACGTGTTGGTGAAAATAACAGCATTTTAGTTTTTTTGGGATTTAGGATCAGACGAGGTTCAGAAAGCCAGTTTTCTATTGTATTAAAGGTGGTCTGGGTAGCTGACCATAACTCTACTGGAGATGTGGCTGAGCAAATCAGAGTAGAGTCATCAGCATATTGGATACAGCTGACTTTTGGGATGACAGTATAAAGGTCGTTAATGAAGATGGAGAACAGCAAGGGCCCTAGTATAGAGCCTTGTGGTACTCCAAGGGTGTTAGGTAGAAGGTTAGAGAGTTTGTTCTGCCAGAGGACAGCCAGCTGTCGACCATTCAGGCAGGATTGAAACCATTGGAGGGCTCCAGTATCTACACAGAATGTTTTCAGGGTGTGGATTAAAAGTTGGTGATCAACCATATCGAATGCCTTGGAAAGATCCAAAAAGAGGGCTAAGGATATATAATTATTGTTGTGATTATGGTTTATGGTGTTAGTAAAGGCTAGGAGGGCTGAAGTAGTGCATTGTGCATTTCAAACACATAAGATTAGTCTTCAGGAAAGAAGACATTACTTATCAATTCTGAAACAATAAATGATTTGAAAATGTTCCAGATAAATTCCTCATCAGCAGAGAAGCAAGATATATACAGCATTTTTGGTAATGCCATTAACTCAAGTAGCTGCAAAGAAGTGCATCTGTAGTTTAAAACTGAACTGGTAAAAAAAGACGTAAATTATGACTAGAAATGTTGTGGGGAGATAAAGGATGAGTCTTGGAATATGAACTGGAAAGTGGGATGCTATGTGATAAAATATGCAGTAGGGTAATGCAACATTTAAGTAGCAGTACAGCTCTACAAGATGAAAAAGAAGTTGTTTTAACCAGGACAGTTGCTGTACTGCAATAAGTGTAGCGCTGCATACGTACATCATAAGCAATCAACCCGATCTGATGTGACTTAAGTGGTAGAATAGAATGGAACATGATTTTCAGTTCTGCCAGGAAAGAAATCAGCACTCTTTGTATGAAAGAAAGTCAAACGTAGGGTCTGCTGAAAGGAAACACTGTGCAAGAGTACTGGAAGAAGTTACTGAGGTGCATAGCACAGATTTAGAGACAAATCCTTCATAGCCACGCAGCAATTACACCTAAAACCTTATGCATCTAACTGATATCTGACTGCACAAACTATAATATTAATCTCATTAAGTCGCAAATATTTTGTAGTTATATCAGTTACAGACTCGTGTCTCTTTGTAACATAAGTGGAAACCTCTATAACATTTTAAGGTGTAACATACATATATCAGGTAGTTTACACAGTTATAAAGCAAGCCAAACCACAGTAATATAAAAGTTCCACAGTACTTGATTTCACTTTGCATATGCATTTCACATAATGTGTGCTTGTAAATAGCCAATTTTGTAAGAACATGTGCAAGGGAAGATTTAACTGTAATCCCATTCCCTATATGGTGCAGATAACCAAGTGAGCCTGTTACAAAGGACAACAGGCTTAAACTTTCTATTTTAAGATAATCCATATCACTTACACATGGTCAATAGACTTAATAGCATTCCTAGTCTAGGATTCTGAAAAACAAGGTTGCAGTTATGTAAAGTGCCTAGTGCAGGCAGGCCAATTTACATGAACATGGAAAACAAGAATCAGAAACTGTTTTGGCCACAATGGGAGGACCACATCATTGGCTAATTTGCATGTCACTGAATCACATATTTTTACCACTTCTGCTAAAACACATTGCAGCCATAGTATCCTCTGATGGCCTTGCATCATGTTGGCACAGGCACCATACCTCTCTGGTGTGCAGCGAATTGCAGAATGTTCCTGATGTTACCTCATATATTTGCTCATTCCTCATAAAATTTTAGATGTTCTTGTAAATCACTAAGTATTACAGTCAGCTAATAATGCCAGATGTTAAGAGTTTCATAGTTATTATTGTTTATAAAATGCATTTTTATTTTAAAATTGTCCCTGATTGTTACCTTTTGATTTGTCCCCCCCCCCACATTATTTTTGGCTTTGTACAGAATTCTTGAGCAATGATGTTTAGAGGTATGATAGGCACCCCTACTCAGAAGCATTCAGGCATTCATATATATGAGCACGCGCACACACACACACACACACACACACACACACACACACACACACACACACACAAATACGCACACACGCTCACACACAGCCATGTGATTCCACTCATCCCCCGCAGACATGCAAACACACACTGCCACACATATGCAAACATTCATTCCTCAACTCTGCATCTCCTTTGAACTTAACTGCAAAGCAGCTTTATCCATTGTCTTTAATGGGTGGCTGCCATCTTTTGGTTGAGATAAATTTCTCTGTCTATTATGGCAATTTGCATAGTCGAGTAATTCTTTGAACATTACTGCATTAGAATTACTAGAGCATCTAGATGTCACACTAATATTAACCTTCTATGATATAAATGTTTCACCTAGCAACTTACCAACCACTATTTAAAACTGATAAACACTACTCTGTCATACCCCCACCTAATATTTTTAATCTTCCAACCTTTCATATATTCAAATACAGACTGTCCAACAACCACCACCATCTTCACTTAACAAAGTTCAAACAACATTCAATTAAATATATGCTGCCTTCTCTATCCAATTGTTTTAAAAAAAATCAACTTATGTGGAGACATTCACCCTAACCTTGGCCCTGATGTCTCCCCAAACATGATACTAACCCCATTTTCTCTACAGTCACTCATACTAACCCCCCCCAAACATGATACTAACTCCAATTCCTCAACACTCACTCATACTGAACCATCTACTAAGATCTTAACTATCATCTCCATTAACTTATGCAGTCTACTTAATAAAATCTGTGAATTTCACTCTTGGGTTGTTCAGTCCTCTCTTGACATAATAATTCTTACAGAAACCTGGCTTGAACCCCATATCACTGACTTATTCATATATATATATATATATATATATATATATATATATATATATATATAATTGGACCACCAACTCTATTTCTAATGAAACTATAATTCTTGGTGATGCAAACATCAACTGGCATACCTTAATTAGTGACTTCCCTTCCTCAAGTATTAATATTGATGGCTACACTCAACTAATTACCTCCTATACCCATTACAACATAACCAAAAACACTCTCCGATTCTATCAGTGAGCACTCCCAACATGTGTTCAAAGAATTTCCTTCCAACAAGCTAGACAACACAAACATAAAGAATGCTGTTGTCTCACCAACTTTAACCTTACTTTAGATTTAACAACTTACTCGTTGCTATAAACTGGTCCTTCCTCTTCAGCCTACCACTGTACGATGTTCTAAAATTCAATTGCATATTTCTAGCCACTCTTAACAGCGTAGCACCCTGCAGAAAAAAGTAGTAAAATCTCTCCATGCACCTTGGCTCTCCCATTCCGCCTGAGCCCGTACGTACAAAAGGGACACTGCATGGAAAAATTGGTTAAAATTTCAATCCTCCAGGCAGTTGCAAACCTACAAACAGCTTTGAAACCTAACAAAAAAGAAGTCGACAATGACAAAAAAATAATGCTATGTCAAACTACAAAGTCACCAAAAAAAATTTTTGAGTGACCAACAATAAGATTCTTAGCTGTGGTTCTTCTAGCATACCAACCCCTTGCCCTAATGACTGTCCCTTTGCAACCACCACAAAGTTCAACTCCTACTTCATTGACTCCATAGTCACCCTAAAACTATCACAACTCAAATCAAACTCTGCCTTTCCCACTTCCCTACAATAATGCTACTTTTTTTTAAAGCCTGTCCCTACCTCATTCATCAAATCTTTGTTATCCAAGCTAAAGCCCTGTTCTCCTTCAGCAGACAATCTACCAACTAAATTCCTAAAACTAGTAGTTAACTCCATAGACTACCAAATCTCCATATTGAACAACAGATCAATCCAAGAATCTATAGTCCCTTCTATATGGAAACAATTCAGTGTTATTACACTTCAAATGGTGGAAACTCTACTGAATTCACAAACGATAGGCTCATAGCTGTATTGTCCCCTCTCTCAAAAATACTTGAAAAATGTATACACAAACAACTTCTAGAATATTTCTTACATGAAAATCTTCTCTCCCCAACCCAACATGGATTTTGCCCATACCACAGCCTTACTCTCATTCACTGATACCATCATAAAAGCCAGGGAAAATAATAACATGGTATCCTCCCCCTATCTTGGCCTCTCTAAAGCCTTTGAAACAGTCTCCCACCCAAAACTTCTCTCCAGTATGTCTGCTCTTGGTTTCTCCAACTCTAATCTCAACTGGTTTTCCAGCTACCTTTCCAATTGACATCAATCAGTTAAGTGGCTTTATTTATATTCCCAGTTTCTCACAGTTAACACTGGGGTACCTCAAGGCTCCATCCTTGGACCTATTATCTTTAACATCTTTATAAACAATCTACATTCATCCGGCCTTCAGTCCACACTTATACAATATGCTGATGACTCCTTTAACATCTGTTCTTCTGAAAATCTGCCACACCTCCAATCCATCACCCAACAATCCTTTAACTCTGTTGAAAGCTGGCTTAAAGACAACTAACTTCAACTCACCTCCCAAAAAAAAAACATACTACTGCTTTTCTCCCCAGAACTCAAATCTATCTTAAACCAACCTTTACTATTACATTTCTTGATAACACCAATATAGAAATAGTGCCACACACCAAACTGATTGGTGTTAACATGATGATCAACTTAAATATGATGTCCATATCCAAAACTGTATAAAAAAACTCACCAGAAGCTTGGCATGCTTTACAGTTCTAAAAAATTCCCAACTAATGACTCCAGACTCTCTCTTGATAATGCTTATCTACTTCCCACTCTGCTCTATGCCTCTCCCATTCTAACCAACATACAATCCACCCTTAAAACCAAAATTGAACTCTGCTATAACAAGATTGCTAGATTTACTATGAATCAGCCCTTCAGCTCACACCACTGTCTATCTCTAAAAAACTTAAAGTGGCTTGAACTACCTCACTATCTCCTCCTCTCTCAACTAGCCCTCACACATTTTATACTAAATAAACTTACTTCCTGCCCATCTTTCTTATCTATCATCACCCATTATATCCCTAACCGCTCTCTCTGGAGCTCTGCCCAACTTCTATTGAATACCTATAAACCTAAAAGATTGACAGGCCACAGCTTATACAGCTGCACAGTGGCCTTAGCCTGGAACAAAATCCCCTTATATATCAGATCCATACCAGTCACAATCTCAAACAAACTACTAAAAGAAAGACTCCTTAATACCTGACTCTGGTTCTGCCTTAACCCTGCCTAGCATCTCCATAGTCTACTTCACAACCCTGCCTAGTCTGCTAGTAATGACTTCTTCCTTTCTCCTTCCATAACCTACTTATTTACTACCCCTCCACCTTTTTTAATCCCTTCTACTTTCTATACTGCCCTGCTGTCTTTTGTTACTATTCTGTTTATCTTCTCCTTCTCATCTACTTTAACACCACCCCACTACTACTCCTATTCAATACTCTTTATCTTCTTGTCTGTATCCTCTTTTCTCACTACCAACCTACAACTACTTTTCGATCACTTCACATTTTTCCTTAAATACTTTACCCAATCTATCTGCCTCTTGTATGCAGCTATAAGCAATTTTTGCAAGTAAACTTGTCTGTCCAAAATGCACATTGATTATGTTCAACTACTCTTGTTTTATTTTTTTAATTTAGCTAACTAATTGATGGTGAAACTTAATTGTCCTTCCTATCTTATATCTTTGTGTACTTACACTAATTTTTATATATGGAGCTTTTCTACCCATCCTCGGGCCTCCACTGAAAATGGGCTTCTGCTCAGTCAGACTCTTCTCAGTCAACAAATATCAAATTAATAAATAAATTCCACCAAAATAATATTTTGTGCAGAGATTTAGCATGAATCTTATCCATTTTAAACCATCTTGTTCTAGAAACAATGTATGTTCTAGAAACATACATTTGCAAAGCTTCTCCTTAATTAACAAACTGTGGGAAAGAAGGAAAGGCATTCACTTGATGACCGTAAGAGACAAAGTTTGTATAATGATGAAAGTAACATCACATAAATCTCATACTTCTATTAGCCATGTAACAGCACACATAACGTCTCTACTTTAGGAGCTGCCAGGATCTAGATTCTGTACTAATCATAGAGTGGTAATAGTTATTTTATTACAGGGGTTTACAAAAATCTTAGCATTGTTTGTTTTGTTTCTGGCAGCAGTGCTCTTATCCATCTTTTAGGACTCAGGATTTGCTATGTGATTGCTTAAAGAACAAGCCATGGGAAGGACGACAAGATATACAGCAGTTACTGCTCATTCTCAAACACAGGAATCTTTCACTTCTGTTGAAACATGGTTAGCCAATGCCCATCGAATCCTGAACCCAAACAAAACTAAATTATTACTCTTCTAACTTAACAAGACATCTATCTTATGCCCATCATTTAACATAATAGCCAAAGACAATACTGTGATCTCCCTGGCAACCCATACAAAACTTTGTGGGAGTGGAAATAGACAATACTCTAAAATTTGACTTGCATGTCTCCCTAACTATAAAAAAAGTCCATAAGAAACTTGGAAGTCTGTATAGGCACAAAAGGTTCCTGACCACAATGGCCAAAATTAGATTAGCACAACCCCATCTGGTCTCCACTCTACTATATGCCTCTCCAATTTTAACTAATCTAAGGAAACTGACTTATCTAAGCTAGAGGCATGTTATAATGAAATTGCTAAATTTGCATCTGACTGCCCATATAGAACACATCATTGTACAGCTTTAAGGCTACTAGACTGGCTTGAGCTTCCCAACATTATTCTTTACAACTAACTCTCTCTAACTCACAAAATTGTAATGTAGCCAACTAGAAACCCTGCCCTACAAAATCTCATCCTTCCTTACAGTTCCAGCAGACCACTTCGCTCTAACAACAAGAACTTACTCACCATCTCCAAGGCCAACAACACTGCAGGAGAATCTTTATTTTCCAACTATGTATCTCGTATATGGAACTCCCTTCCTAACTCCATTCTCTCAATCTCATCCATTAACCACTTTAAGCCATCACTTAAAGCTTATCTAAAAAATAAGTGGCTATGTTCCTGTACTAACCCCTCATGAGTGCTCTGATACATCACAGTATACCCAAAACATATCCAACTTCTCCCCCGGTGTTTAATCCTTTGTTCCTACCAACCTCTCTTAACCTTATATCTTGACATGTCATACCTACAAATAGTACTAGCTATGATCAAAGCTTAGGTTTTGTTGTCAAGATGTAACAAAATTGTATGTTCTTATGTATGCTACGTTTTGTTTACTTTACACTTTTTGATTATTGTAATATGTGCATGAAAATTTACTGTTACTCATGGAGCTTTTCTCCCCGGGCCTCTGCTGAAAAAGGACCTGTGTCCAGTCGGACTTTCCCAGTAAACAAATGTTAAATAAATAAATACATTAGATGGCAGCAAGCAACACAGTTAATAAGGAAACCAGTGCTCAGTTTTCAACAGCGGACACAAGCAGTAGACACGATTCAGTAAAAATGGGTCTGCTAGACACATGTATGACAGTGCAGAAAGTGCTGCTTTGTCAAAAATTGTGACAAAGTAGCCTTCTCATGCTGATCTTTTTCCAAGATACAGAACTATTAAACTTGATAATATTAATGAGAGGTATCTCATACCTTTCTCCACACAGTGGGCATGATGGTGGTTTCAAGCTACAACAACATACTGTGTCTAAAAGCAGTTACTGTGAGCATTACTTAATGTGTGCATATGTTTACGTGTGTGTGTGTGTGTGTGCGCGTGCGTGCGTACGTAACTCTTGTGTTTGTTTACTTGTTTATTTGTAATGTGTGTCTGTTTGAAATATCCCACTGAGCATACCTCATCTGCAGGAGAGGTTCTGGAGAAAGATCTAATACAATAATAAACGATTGTCCAGCCACGAATAAATATACATTGCATTTAAATTTAATTTCATGTTATATAGCAAAGGAAGAAAGGTTCTATATGGCTTTAAAGATGACGTACATAAACTAGGCAATGTGCAGCAGAAAAAAAATTGATGTGAGATTTCCCAAAACAAAATATATCAAAAGGGCAAGTACATAGGCAAATCATAATCATCATGGTATACGCAAATGTTATAATTTATTTATTTATTTAACATTTGTTTATCGGGAAAGTCCAACTTGGAATGAAAACAATTTTTCAGTGGCGGCCCGGGGAGAAATGCTCCAGATGCATGTCTGTGTAGCATGGATTTGAGATACTATGTCAGGTTCAAGAAAAGGCAGTGTGATAGCCAGCAACTCCTCATAATGCAGACTCTGTTGTTAGCTGATAGTAAAAGTGCCATGTTAAATGCACTATGCCAGGAAAAAGAATAGGAAATTATTCAGAACTGCAACCATAAAAAGAGCAGGAAAGCACACCCCTGTTCCAGCATATAAGAGAAGTTCATAATGGGAGAGGACAAGGAACATGAGAGGGACTAAAACAGGTGCTAAAAGTTAACGTTCCTGTAGGTGAACAAGTGACGATTACTTAGAACAGAGAGGGTATAAAACATTAACTAAGCAGCAGGTAATAAGAATGGTAACAGGTGTAAAATAACTCATAATATAAGAAAACAGAGAAATCTTTAGGCAGCAGCAGCAGCAGCAGCAAAGGGTACAAAGTAATGTGGGGGCAAATACTGGAGAAGGGAGAAAAAAAAAGTAATTTTTTTGCATATTATGGTCTGTTAATACTTTGATGAATATATATATATATATATATATATATATATATATATATATATATATATATATATAGGTGTAAACTAACCTAATTTGCTTACTATTTAGTGCAGTATATTAATGGAAGGCTGACAATTAATTGTTCATATTGTAGTCTGTTAATCTTTTGTCTACTGACTGTTGGATGGAATGCATTATAACTATAGCAGACTCTGTATTCATGGGATATTTTTGTTTGCTCTCTATTGGTTTTCTGTACTATATTATAGTTAAAGCAATCTCTATTAAATATCCAGGGAGTCATAAATGTGATGTCTCTAGATGATGGTCACTATTGATGTGACATACTGAAGCCAATTTGCAAAATGGGAAAAAGTGGGTTTATAGATGGACAGATGTGAGCTGACACTAGCAAATGTTTTCAGAGACAATGCATGCCAGTGGCAGGGAAAACATACAATTCAGAGCCCTCAGATGAAACTCTAAAGAGGGAAGCAGCACGTTTGTACAGTAGAACATACTGCTAACAAAATATAAAAGCAATAGCCCACCTGCACAGATTAAATTTATATTACACCTAAGATAGCAAGTAAATTTGTAAAGCAGATTATGACATGAGTTTTATGGAATGTCTTGATTATTCAGCTTATATTCATACTGGGAGAGCAAGCATCTGACACATTCACATATAATTCCTGCTTCTGACAGTGCACTAAAGCTGAATATAACAGTAATGACACAACCTTTGTGCTTTCAATACAGGTTTAAGAGGGACATAGTTTCATAGTTTAGTACTAGGCTATCTGCCCTGGGGCATTTGTAAGCCTAGCCATAGTGATGTGGCTTTCGCCACCCCATAAAATGGTACAAAATGCACAGAATAGATTTAGAATACTGTGCCTCTGTCTAGTAGTGACACAGTGAAGGTACCCTTATATAATAGAATTAGTTTACTGTGCCCCTGTCTAGTAGTGACACAGATGTGACCCCTGGGGTAAACTTACGATCTCCCATCCACTCATCAAGATTTATCTTGAAGAGAGTCAGTGAGGGGCTCTACCTAACATGAACTGGGATCTTGTTCCAGAGCATGGGAAGCCTCTGGGTTATGAATCTATCCCTCCAGCATGTCCTATTCATACTTGTGCTGAGGTTTAAGTCTTTAGCTCTCGTGGTTCTGATGGATTTGGATTTTTTGAGGTGGAGCATGTCCATCAGTTCCTGACTGGACATGGCCTTGTATGTCAGGCAGAGATCACCTCTGAGCAGGCGGTATGCTACTGAATAGAGCTGGAGTTTCTTTAGTCTGGCAGAATAAGACATATGTTGGAGACCCTTGATCCTCTTGGTGAGGTACTTTTGTGGTCTCTCCAGCTGTTGCAAATGCCGTGTGAGGTACATACAAAATGGGGCATTGTACTCAATCATGGGTCTGATGAGGGAGGAGTATAGGGGTACAATGACATCCTTGGATCTGGATGTGAATCCCTTCATGATAAAGTGTGCAAGGTAGAATGTTTTTCTAACCACTTTGGCAACGTGGGTGTCAAATGAGAGGTCGCTGTCGACTTGGGTCCCTAGGTCTCTGATTACTTTTTCCGTACTCAGTGGGTTGCTGTCTATGTAATAATTTGTGGGTACTTTGTTTTTCCCAAAGGGGATGACTATACATTTTTGGCATTTAGTTTAAGGCCATGACTCCAGCACCAGTTGTCCGTTTCTGTGAGGCCTTTTGTAGGATGTATGTGTCCGCTGGTGTATCGACTATGGTGCCTAGTTTGCAGTCATCTGCGAACTTTGTCAGCCACAACCCTCCCATGTTTGCTTTAACATCTGAGAAATAAATGCCGAACAAGAGGGGTCCCAGGACAGATCCCTGTGGGACACCACTTGTGACTGGCTTTGAGTCTGACATTGCTCCGGCGATTTTAACTTTATGGGTTCTGTCTTTTAGCCAGTTTGCAACCCATCTAGTGACATAAGGGTTTACATTTAAGCTGTTGAGCTTATCTATGATGCCTGAGTGGGGTATTGTGTCGAAGGCCTTAGCCAAGTCCAGGTAGGCTGTATGGACTGCTTTGCCCTCATCAATGGCTCTAGTGATTGTTTCAAAAAAGTCAACCAGGTTCAAAAGGCAGGATCTGCCCTTTACAAAGCCGAACTGGGTGGGGTCAAGTGTCTATAGGTCCCCAATGTCTCTGTTTATGAGTTCCATAATGATTCTTTCCATAGCTTTGCAGACCAGGCTGGTTAAGCTTATAGGGCGGTAGTTCCCAGGGAATATAGAGGTACCCCCTTTGTGGAGTGGGACCACTGTTGCTGTACGCCAGTGTTCAGGTACATATCCTGTAGTAAGGCTAAGGTTAAATAGCATTTTTATGTGCGGGTTTAGCTCCTCTTGGAGTTCACGTATGCATAACCCAGGATACCGTCAGGTCCCATTGATGCTGTGTTTTTAGCTTTGCTGAGGGCGGCTCTCACCTGGACATCTGAGATGACAGGGAGATTACATTCAGCTGGGATAAGTATTTCTTCTTCTGGGGGTGAGGGAGGGGAGAAATTTGCACTGAACCTGTCAGTCAGAATGTTGGCAATATCTGTGGGTTCAGTGTATGTGTTGTTGTGAACTAACTCTGAGCATATCTGAGGGTTTCCGCCCAGGTTTCTAACATAGCTGAAGAAGGCTTTGTGGTTATCTTTAGTGTCCTTAGCGATTTTTCTCTCAAAGTTGGCCTTGGATGTTTTTATGAGAGAACGTAGTTTTCTGCTAGTGTTGATCAGAGATGTCTTCCCTTTATGGGATTTTGCTCTGTCGTGCAGTAGCTTCCTTCTTTTGTTATACAATTTGTTAATGGCTGAGGTCCACCAGACAGGATGCTTGCCTTTGGTGGAGAGAGACTTGGATTTATTTGGGATTGCATGAGCCATGCATTCTTGGAGATGTCCATAGAAAGCATTTGTGAAGGATTCAGCATTGTGGGATGTGGTATCCACTGGCCCAGTGGGCTTAAAGGATACCTTCTCAGTCCTAAGAAGATTGAAGTCTGCTTTTGAGAAGTTTTTCACTGTGGTCTTTTGTGCTTGGGGTGGAGGTGGGATATGTATATCCAGGGTGATTAGTTTGTGGTCAGATCTCACTAGTGAGGGGTATACCTCTGGTGTGGAGCATTTTGTCCCCATGTTTGTGATGATCAGGTCTAGTATATTATCTCCCCTAGTGGGAGAGGTGACTAGTTGTTCCAGTGCATTTGAATTTATGAATTCCAGGAACCTTTGGGCTAGGGTGTTAGGGCTAGAATAATGTACCCAATCTATGTGAGGGTAGTTGAAGTCTCCCAGTATGATGGTATTTTGTGATACATTCATATCCTCCAATGTCTTCAGGAAGGCTGAGCGGGGTTCCTGAGATTGGGAGGGTGGTCTGTAACATGCTACCAGTTGTATAGCAGTTTTGCCTATGGTTAGTTGCACCTGTATGGTCTCCGATGCTTCATGTGTTGCTACTAACCTGGAGGTGTGGGTGTCCTTGATGAATATGGACACTCCCCTCCTTTGTGGTTCGGCCCGGGTTTTGGGGCCAAAAAGCATGATACGAGGTATAGCCTGGTAGTGCTGGGGTGCTCTCAGGAGCCTTGAACCAGGTTTCAGTTACAGCACAGACATCGATGTTCTCCATACTGAGGAGTGCATCGAGTGCCTGCATCTTGAGATTTAGACTTCTGGCATTGAACAGCATTACCCTTAGGTTTTTTCCATTTTTGTTTTCTAAGGAGGTGGGTTTGTCTTTTGAGCCTTGCCTAAAAAAGGCACTATGGGGGTGGCAAGAGCCTTAGCCATTATCCGGAAGCCCAGTGGTGACAGGTGCAAGCCGTCCCTTGCGAAGCAGCATGGCTTGTCCAATATGTCATCCCAGGCAGACAGACATTGGATCCCCTTAGAATGACACCAGTACTTGAGCCAATTATTAAAGCTGATCATCTTGTCTTTGTATTGTGGCATCATTCTTGGTGAGGGCAAGATGCTGCTCAGGGTCAGGGTCATACCAACCTGGGCTACATAATCAGAGAGCTCCTCTATGTCTCTTTTCATGTAGTCCAGGGAGGTACATCTCAGGTCATTCATGCCAGCATGGACAATGACGGAGTCATATTTGTACTTGCTTTGGAGTGACCTGAGTGCGTGTGTTATGTGGCGGATCCTAGCTCCCGATAGGCAGCTCACAGTCACCATCTCCTTGTTCAGCTTGGTAAGCGGGACATCAGTGTGTCTGACTATAAAGTCACCTATTACTAGTGTATCAGGCATGGTGTTTGGCCTTAAGGGCTGTGATTGATTGACACACTGATTTATTGAAGTATGTGTTGCATGTGTTTTGTTTTGAGGTGGTGGATTTTTGGATGTCTGCTTTGGAAGCCTCTGTTGTTTTGGTAAGTTTTTATTAGAGCCTCCGAGTATGTCTTTGTGTTTTTATGTGTTTGGTTTGCAGTTGTGGTAGGTCTATGTGGGACTAGGTTTGTTGTGTGTGTGGTTACCATCTCCTCCTGTCTGGTCATGCCAGCCCTGAGTTGAGAGAGTTCAGCCTCCAGTTTGGCTATATAGTTGCATCTCTCACATGTATTTGTGTTTGTTGGGAGGAGGAGAGGGTTGTCTGTGTACATGAGACAATTGTAGCATTGTCTCAAGATACCCAGGTTAACCAGCTGAACTGGAGAGGATGCCAGTAATCTACCACTCGACATGCTGGAACAGTATAAGGGAGTGCTGTGTCTTTAAGGGAATTGGATATTCACAGGGGTGGTAGGTGGATGTAGTGCTTACTTAGTATGAGAGTGCTTACTTAGTAGAGAAGTTTTGAGAACAAGTGCTAGGCTTATAATATAGCGAGTAGTCTGATTATACTAAGAGTAGAGCTTCCTTAAGGGAAAATTTGAAGAGCACACTTGGCGGAGCCAGAACAAGTTTAACCTTGTTTAACCAGCACATGCGCTATGTGCCAAGCACAAACGCGGATTTTAAACAGGGAACTTCAAAAGAGCTAGAAATGGTACAAAACAACCAATTACTACAGCTCTTGTGCTGAGGTCACTTCCTACAGGGACAGGTAGGCTGCTCAAGGCTCCCCACTCCCACTGGTGAGCAAAGAAACTTCCTTCTATCCAAGTAAGGTAATGGACAACACAGGAACTACACCACAGCCCAGAATACAGCAAAGCCTGTAAACTGGTCTAAACTAGTCGAGGAGGGCAGGAAAACAAGGATTACTATTTTTTTTTGTTTTTAGATAGAAACACACAGAAAATGCAGAAACAGTAATAAATCAGTTACACAGGCTAACACACTTTAGTGGGCAGCCTCAACAGTTAAATTAAACAAACAAACAAACTTTCGATCAAATTCAACTAAAATGTAACTTTAAGTGCAGATATTAAATAATGCAGCAAACAGCTAAAAAAACAGTTTAAGCTTGTTTAGGGTAAGCTAGAGAAGGTATTTCAAGTAAAAAAACAGCAAAGATACTTAAATCCAGAAAGTATTCGCTTTTCTGAGTTCTCTGTAGCTAGGACCACTCTGCAGGACCACGAGGAGCTTGTCTGAGTAGTATAGCCAGAAAAAAAACGCCCAGAGGCGGATTTTAAACAGGGAACTTCAAAAGATCTAGAAATGGTCCAAAACAACCAGTTACTACAGCTCTTGTGCTGAGGTCACTTCCTACAGGGACAGGTAGGCTGCTCAAGGCTCCCCACTCCCACTGGTGAGCAAAGAAACTTCCCTCTATCCAAGTAAGGTAATGGACAACACAGGAACTACACCACAGCCCAGAATATAGCAAAGCCTGTAAACTGGTCTAAACTAGTCGAGGAGAGGTGGGAAAACAAGGATTATTTTTTTGTTTTTTTGTTTTTAGATAGAAACACACAGAAAATGCAGAAACAGTAATAAATCAGTTACAGAGGCTAGCACACTTTAGTGGGCAGCCTCAACAGTTAAATTAAACAAACAAACAAACTTTCGATCAAATTCAACTAAAATGTAACTTTAAGTGCAGATATTAAATAATGCAGCAAACAGCTAAAAAACAGTTTAAGCTTGTTTAGGGTAAGCTAGAGAAGGTATTTCAAGTAAAAAAACAGCAAAGATACTTAAATCCAGAAAGTAGTCGCTTTTCTGAGTTCTCTGTAGCTAGGACCACTCTGCAGGACCACGAGGAGCTTGTCATTTAGTCCCAACCCTTTGTGTGCTTGCATCCTAACAATCCACTCAAGTTCCACAGTCTCTGTACGATTCCTGATGTCACCCATTCTCAGGGTTTCAGAAACCCTATCAATAACTCTAAACTTGAACTTATGCTCAGCTCCCTTCTCCACTACATGGTTCGCTAGAGCATTTGACATGTACTTGATACTAATGGAATAAAGGCGTTCTCTTATATGCGCCTTAAACTTCCGATTGCTCTTCATCAGGAATCGTACAGAGACTGTGAAACTTGAGTGGATTGTTGGGATGCAAGCACACAAAGGGTTAGGACTAAATGAGAATGTCCCACTTAAACCTGTATTGAAAGCATGGAGGTTGTTTAGGTGAATATTTTAAATGCCTTTGTTATATATAAATGCTTTTTACAATTTGTCTTTGGTTGTATGCCCTTGTACCTTTAAATGAAAAAGGGTGTGTGAGTCAATTTAGCTCATGATTGGTGGCGTATGTAGTATTTAAACTGCTTCTGTTGTGAATATGGTGGATCTGATGAAGTAGAGTTTTTATTTTCTGTGAAAGCGTTTATCCTTGTTTATTTGTGGAATAAACTACAACAGGTTTTACCTGCTTTTGTCGTTCCTAGTGCAACGCTTTTGTGGACTGTGTTTATACAAGGAATAAGTAGCTGTTTACTCTTTTTTGTACTTTTTACTGTACTTTCTCTGTATTTCTGTATATTTCTGCAGTTTTAACAGTTTTTGCATGCTTTATTGTACTTTGTTCTAGCTATAGCATAGTCTAGATTCAGATTTTTTAGTTCTAGGTTTGTTTGTTTTATCTGAGCACTAAAATCCAGCTATATTTTGCTGGAGAGGGCCCCCTTGCACCCTTTTAGCAGGAGAGTGGAGTCAAGGACTCATTGGATTCAAGATTGTTGGACCGGGGCTCAGTGTTTAGCTTTCCAGTTGGTTAATGGGTTAAAAAAAGGTTTCTCTTAGCTGCTATATAAGCCCTTCCTTTGTGCAGGTTTGTGCTTATTTTAACTGAGCTACAGAAGATTTGGCCACCAGCCACTGTTTTACTGTGACCTTCAGATCAATCTGAGGCATCTGCTGCTTTAAATGAAAAATAAGTACCTGTTTGCTCTGATTTTTTTTTTGCTTTTTTACTGTACCTTCACTGTATTTCTTTATATTTCTGCATTTTAACTGTGCTTTATTGTACTTTGTTCTAGCTACAGCACAGTCTAGATTCAGGTTTGCTGGATCTAGGTCTATTTGTTTTATCAGAGCACTAAAATCCAGCTATCTTTTGTTGGAGAGGGCCCCCTTGCACCCTTGTGGCAGCAGAGTGCAGTTAAGGACCCATCTGATTCAATGTTGTTGGACCAGGGCTCAGTCTTGAGCTTCCCAGTTGGTTATTTGGTTTAAAAAAGTTTTTTCTTAGTCGGTATATAATCCCTGCATTTGCACAGGTTTGTGCGGCATGCACCGTCGTGCACTATCATGCACTAATGGGCAATTGTGGATACCCTTGGTGGTTATAAGTGCAAACATTTTAACTAGTTCATTTTCCCTTAGTCAGCTGCTTGTATTCTGTTGGAGGTATTTCATGTTTGTTACTCATTAGCAGAAGAAACTTTCAGAAAAGCAACTGTGGTATCACTAAAGTCCCATTCATTAAGCCTGTCAAAGTTTGGACATTTTTCACCTGTCCACCAATCTCATCTGGTCATCTCTGCCCTCTCCCTGTTACTGACCACACTGTTGTACCATGCACTTTGGCAGGACAATTTCCCACCATTTAGCCAGCCTAGTTGACTTGGGCATCTTGAGACAATGTAGCAATTATCTCTTATACACTGACAACCAGCTTCTCCTAATTCACACAAATTCAATATGTGAGAGATGCATCTGTATTAAGAAACTAGATTCCAGGCTGTCTCACTTAAAAGTCAGTACACTGGACGCAAAGCAGGTTGTCAGCCTACATACCTCACCCCCCCTCCACCAACCCACACCACCAGCACCTAAACCTACATATGGTGAGGTCCTCACAAGTAACCTACCTAAAGATCAGAGGCCTCCCAAACACAAACACGCTTCACATACTACATCCTCAGTAGGTCACAGTAGATATAAGAACCCACATACCTGTGTCCCACTGAACAAGCCCATAAGGCATAACAACTAAATCTAACATCTTAGCCATATGTGACTCCATTGTGAGACACACAGATATCCCACTGACCAGGTTGGTTAAGGAAAAGGTCAAAGTTAGCTGCCTGTCAGGTGCTAGGATCTGCCACATGCACTCAAGTCTGTCAACAACATAGTCCATGTTGGTGTGAACAAATTGATATGTACCTCACTGAACTATATGAAGAGACATGACTGAACTCTCCAAATATGTATCCCAGGCAAGTATGTCCCTATACTTAAGCAGCACTACCTTCACCTAGGATTTTGTCACAATACAGACAGAAAATGATTGACTTCAACAATTGGCTTAGTTTCTGGTGTCATTCTAAGGGGATCCAGTGCCTGTCAGACTGTGATGATATGGTTGATAGACCTCGATGCTTTGCCAGAGATGGTCTTCACCTGTCACCCCTGGGATTTCGGTTACTTGCTCAGGCTCTTGCCTCCCCACATAGTGCCTTTTTAGGCAAGGTCACAAGAACAAAATTTCTGACATAAAAATATCCTCAAAAAACAACAGCAAGGTTATGCTGCTAAATGCTAAGAGTCTAAATCTGAAACTGCACTCTATGGAAGCAGTCCTCACCTTAGGAAATGCTGACATCTGTGCAGTCACAGAGACTTGGTTTATGGCTGTGGAAAGCATTCTGGCCATACCAGGATACAATGCCTTCCACATGTTTAAATACTCAATGAGAGTGGGAGAACTAAAGATAAATACACCTCCAGATTGGTTAAACAGAATGATTCTCTTGAACTACTCCAGGTACAAATGACAGTAAGCAAGACCCCTCTTCAAGTTATTGCCAGCTTATAGGACCCCCTCCATGAACCAGGATACCAACACCGCCTACCTGGATCTACTTGACTCACACAAGATACAAACAAATACCCTGGTTATGGGAGATTTAAATTACCCATCCATACAGTGGGCAAACTAAACCTGTACTAATGCTATTGCCCAAAGGTTCTTGAACTTTGTTAATTCCAATGCCCTGGACCAGTTGGTTGACACCCCCACAAGGGTCCCAAACATTCTGGATCTGGTGCTCACTGACATGGGTGACCGTTGCACAACTCCAAGTGTGTGGCCCTCCTTGGTGAGGTCTGATCATGTCAGTCTCATTAGAAGTAACAATTACATCTGACCCACCCTCAGCAGAAAGTAGATTAAAAAACTTCTCCAAAGCCAATTACAACCTATTACGAGAGAGCATTAATAGCTTCATAGTTCCTACCCCCACTGATGGCAAGGACACCTATACTGGGATATAAATGAATGCTTTCTATAAACATCTGTACAATTGCATTGACTCAGCTATACCTGACAGGATCAAAGTAAGATCTTCAAAAAAGAACAAACTGCCTGGTGAACATCTGCCATAAACAGGTTGTACAACAGGAGAAAGAAATTGCTGTCTAAGAAGAGGAAGGCATGGTCTCATAACTGGAAATACTGGCTCCTCTACTTAAATAAGCAAATAAGACACCTGGTAAAACTAAAGCTAACTACAAATCCATATTAGCCTCCCTAGCAAAGGGTAACCATAAGGCACTCTTTAGCTACATCAGTAACCTTTAATGAAAAATCCAGATTTGCTCTGAACTTATTGCTAATAGCACCACATGTACTGAACCTGTGGAAATAGCCAACCTGCTATTGGATAGGTTCACTGAAAACTTCTCTCCCATGTCCCCACCACATATAGCCCAAAGGATCCCTAGCACCTGTGTTCTACCTGTTATCTCTAAGGAGCAGGTATTAAATGCCCTTTCCAAAGCCAAAACACAGCCTGTATGGGACCTGATAACATCCCTTTTGCATTCGTAATGGATTAAAACAGGAATTAGCTGCACCGTTGGGCACTCTTTTCCACCAAAGCCTAAACACTGGTTATGTCCCTGTGGAATGAAAAACAGCTAAAATCATCCCTTTACATAAAGGGGATGCATCCACTGACCCTAGGAACTATAGACTCATAAGGCTGACCAGCCTTATCTGAAAGGCCATGGACAGAATCATCATGGACCTTATCAACAAAGACATAGGAGACCTCTAAACACTTGGCCTGACCCAGTTTGGCTTTATTAAAGGGAGAGCATGCCTATTGAACTTGGTGGACTTCTTTGAGATGGTCACCAAAGCCCTGGATGAGGGTATATCTCTGCATATGGCTTACTTAGCCTTTGGCACTATTCCCCACTCTGGCATCATTGATAAACTAATTCAACTGAGGATTAACCAATATATTATCAGGTGGGTTGCAAAGTGGCTCACCGATAGAACACACAGAGTCAAAATAGGAGACTCAACTTCCACCAGCAGACCTGCAACCAGTGGTGTTCCACAGGGTTTGGCGCTGGGGCCCCTATTATTTGTAATCTACTTCGCAAATGTACAGACAAAAACAAAAGGTCTATGGCTGATAAAGTTTGTAGATGACTGCAAACTAGGAGCGGCCACAAAGTCCCCAAGTGATGTTGACATCCTACAAGAAGGTCTTACACAGACCAGTGATTGGTTTGAAAGTTATGGGCTCAAACTAAATGCAAAAAAATGCATCATCATCCCCTTGGCAAGGGCGACATCCCTGCAGATTACCACATTAATAACAGCACCTTAAGCACTTAATCTGTGGTGAAAGATTTGGGCACATAGACTGATAGCAACCTCTCCTTTGACCATCATGTCTCTACAGGCTTTCTACATTTCCCATCTCATAAGTAAGGGCATTGCTTCCAGAAAAAAAGAGGTCATAAGCCCCAGCCCCCCCCTCCCCGTACTCTTCCCTCATCAGGCCATTAATAGAGTACAATGCTCCCTTTGGTATGTTCCTTACCAGGCACCTGCAGCAATTGGAGAGGCCTCAAAGGTTTCTTACAAAGACAATTCAAGGCCTTCGGCACATGTTATATGTTGACATATTGGAATCACTGTCTCTATACTCTGTGTCATACAGACTGCTCAGAGGAGATCTGTGTCTTGTGTTTAAAGCAATCTCAGATCCTGCTTTAATGGAAATGCTGCACCTCCATAACTCAAATGGTACTCAATGCACATGCTCTAGGGACCTTATCCTAGTATGTGACATTAACAGAACTTGCTGGAGAGGTAGATTAGTTTCCCAAAGGTTACCTCTCCTCTGGAACAAACTTCCAGTTCAAGTGAAGCAGAGCCCTTCGTTGACCCTATTTAAGTGTAATTTGGATGATTGGATGGGAAACTGTAAATTCACCCTGAGGTCTCACCAGTATCTCTCCTGGATAGGGGCAGAAAGTGATGATTTAGCTCTGCTTGAAACACTCTAGGTAACAGGGTTGGAACTTGGCTAGGCTTGTAAGGACCCTAAGGCCATTAGACTAGTAACATCCTATGATCCTATGATAATAATCCTCCATGCATAATCCAGCAGGCTACATTTTCAGGAGATGCAGGGCAAAAACATGAGGCCATTTCAGACATAGTAGGGTGGTGTGACAAACAATTAACCATCAGAGGGATTTATACAGTGCATGCTTACAGTGGCGTGCACTGCAGTTCTGTGCTTGTGCAACTTTCTGAATTTCTGTGGTAGCTCAATGCCATGTGATAGGTATTTTTTCTCCCCCCCCCCCCTTTTTTCCCAGTGCTTTCTCTTCTCATACAGTAATGTCTCATTCCTAGTGACCTTCTCCTCCCTCTTCTTCAGTCATTATGTAACGTCTTCCTCACATTTATATATCTCAGTTTGCAGATTTGTCATTCAGTGACTGAAGCAAGTTGGCCATAGAAATGCTGCCATTTAAAGAATGGCCAGTTGTCTTTCACTGACTTGTAGGACACCCATTTCAAACATGATCCCCCATGAACAAATCTGAATTTAAGGACTTCAAAAAGACAAACCTGCTTAAACTATATGATGAGTTATTTCATGTGTATGTGTGTGTGTGTGTGTGTGTGTGTGTGTGTGTGTGTGTGTGTGTGTGTGTATATATATATATATATATATATATATATATATATATATATATATATATGGATTCCTATTACAAGAACGAATGTTCACTACTTCGAACTTGTAATAGGAAGCCTCACTTCTGCGAAAGTTCAATTTAATGAAAGTGAACTTTTGCGTAAGTGCACTCCACCAAAAACACCGCAGCACAGTGGAGGACATAAAAAACAAGCTGTGTCCTCTACTATGGTGCAATAGTTAATAAAGCTATCCCCTTACTCTAACCCATGCCCTGACCCTAAGGTTTGTGACTATCGCACCATAGTGGAGTTTCACTGCACTGCAGTCGTCACGGACCTTAGGGTTAGGGCACGGGTCATGGTAAGGGGATAACCCTACAGGCTATCCCCTTACAATGACCTGTGCCCTAACCCTAAGGTCCGTGAGTACTGCACGGAAGTTCAGTACAACACCCATTCGTTGTACTGAACTTCGCATAAGTTCACTTTCTATTAAGTGCACTTTTGCTGCAGTGAGCATTCCATGCACTATTTCGAATTAGTGAAAATTCGATCTAGTGTATGGAACCCACCCATATATATATATATATATATATATATATATATATATATATATATGAGATCTATATAGCTGTCTAGATATATATATATATATATATATGTATATATATATATATATATATATATTATATTATATCATATTATATATTATATTATTTGTATATATAGAAGAAAATGTCAAGGACAGTTATTCTGCCCAAAGCAAATGCCCCTGACCTTAGTGGTATGAGTTCTGTCAGACAGCCAGTTACCTATGTAATAAACGGTTTGCTATCATTATGTCGACGTGCATTTGCGGCGAAGTTAAGAAGTCGAACTGTACGCCATCATCAATTTCATATATGACATTGTGACATGAGAACTGTGAGGCAACATTGTGAATGAACTGTGCATTCTTCGGTAACGGGAGTCATGGTCATGATGTGCAGTCCTGACTGCCGGAAAAATGCATCCCTTCCACTGTATCTGGAATGTGGGGTTGGAGTGAAGTGGGGGGTGGGGGGGGGGCGCACAGCCCCTCCTTCAGCCCTGGTTAACTATTGAGTGTGTTAGGAGGTTAGGTAAGTGGGCGTGCTGTGTATACAATTGGAGGGTATGGAACAGTCACAGTTTACGTCGCAGTTTAGATTTTTTACTATTCAGTTTTTTTGTTTTCGAAATTAATATTTTTTTTTCAATTTTTAATTCATAAATTCAAGTAATAAACTCTGAATGGGTTCAGGTTAATTTTGAGTTTGGAAAGTTTGTCAATAATCTCAGTATGGGGAATTAGTATTGTAGACCTTGACAAGGACCAGATAAGCAGTGCGGACTGGCCTCAGTAAACCTTTTGAACAATTCATCCAGGTTAATCAAAGCCAAACTCTTATCTATCCAGGGATATAAGGTCTCCTGTGTCATTGTTTATTAATTTAGTTATAATATATCCCCCCCAGTCTTGCAAACAATATAGGCTTGTAAGTTCCAGGGTCATTAGAGGAAATCTAGATCATATTATCAGTTGTCAACAAAATGTACCTGATGAAACCAGTTAATACTGATGCTCTTATGATGTTACAATGGGGCCCCTATAAACTTGTCCCCCTAGTTAGGGTTAGCTGGCACCAGATGTTTATACCTGTTCATCCCATGCCATCTCCTCCCATTGCTTGGGCTATTAATCAAATCCAGGCCATCTGGGTTGTAGTCAGGACTTTAAACCTCTGTTCCAAAGAGCTGGTCATTCTTAATACAGGCAGGTGAAGTTAAAAGTGCATGCATTAACAGCATGAGCAAATGCTGTATATTTTAAATGCAATACTGAGACTGCAGAATACATTTAAGAAACTGAATATAGCTTATGTTCACATAGAGCAATAATTTTAAAGCAGACATCTTTTAACAAATTTCCCAAACACTGTAGGGGATGCTTGTAACATTAACTCTCCATTTTCTTTAAGATTGTAAATGTCCTGTCTTTTCCTAAAAGCAGGACTTTAAAAACTGGAGAACAAATGCACTAACAGATCATGTTTGAGTATTACACAACTAAATTTCATACCATGCATTTAATTAATACTTTTCATTTTAATTATTATACACTGAAATAATTATCTTATAAGGAAACAGGAGCTGCGATCTAAGGGATGAATTAGAACAGACAGGCATTAAGACGGCTGAGGAGATCTGAGTGTGTTCTGTGTTAGTGTTATGTTTGCCTGTTTCGCTAGTATTAATGAGTCAGAAAGTTTCATGGAGTCAGCCTGCTTTTGGAACCATGGCACTGAAGGTTATGTACTTGTTCCATTTTTGTTTGGAAGATAGAGACGCAGGCCTTAACATGCTTATTTTAAAATATAGCAGCAGTATATACATTTTTATGACAGTTTCAGTTAAGTCTGACCTTTAATGTGCATTGTGTTACTGTTCTAATTTGTAAAGGTAAGCAGAAAAATGATTTGAATATGTAAACTTGTAATTAGATGAAGTCTGGCTGACCTGAGAAATAGTAATAAAAAAATCTAAATGTATTTGCATGTGAAAAGTAGGAAGGTAATAATTTAACTAACTTCACTTAATTATTAAACACATTAATTTTTACATTTGACTGCCTATAACTATATATGTACATAAAATGCTGTTTTTGGAAAAATATAGTATGTTTTCTAGCTCTTTCAGTCAACTGAATTAAACAAATATCAAACTGAAGATATTGTGAAAGTAAATCTTTGGCATCAGAATAATTTACATATTTTACTTCACTTATTAATAACCACCAAAAGTGAAATGCTGTTTTTTTTTAATATTTTTGAATCCCTAACTTCCGCTGACCTCATCTCAATGACTATTATCTGCTCTCATGAGCCTCTTCTTTTTCATTGGGTCTACTGAACCTGACAAGCCTTCCTGGGCCTTCTGCAAGTCAAGTTCGAGCCCATTTAGGAGACTGAGTCATACTACTGCCAAGAAGGATTTTATTTGCTATACCTAAGTTACCTTTCCTTCATGAATCCATGTTGTCCAGGGATGGATGTGCAATGGTCATGCTGGTGTATTGTCCCACCTCCATGCTGAGTCAGCCAGTGTCCTGCCTCCTTGAAGACAATGCTCCTATGTGTGTCACTATCCTCCATCAGAGATCAACCACAAGGCGCACCTGGGTGCATGCCCTCACCCCAGAATAAGAATTCTCTTTCTCACCCTTGCTAACTCCTCAAATGCCTATGCAATTAATTGAACCTGGGTCACCTGGACTGCAGTGAGGGTTTATCCCTTTATGTAATAGCACTGGCAACCCCAAAAATGAAATTCCCAGTAAATGTTAGTTTCACAACAACACAGTATCACCTTAAAGTTTCTTACTGTTTTTCTAGTAAAGTATATTAAAGTGACTGCTGCAATTGTAATTTTTTTTCTTTTGCATCTGTTTATCTCCAACTGTCAGTAAATCATCTGCCATCTCATAATCAATTAATTCATTGCCCTGTAAAACAACAGCTGATTATGGAAGTCTATCATCCAGACAGCCAACAGAGGCTTGTTTTAAGTCTAACCTCTCACTTTTAGTGGCTGATGTGAAGATGTAAGAGCTTGCAAGGCCTTCCCCTGTTGATATACACATTGCTGCATATGCCCCATGAAGGCTGCCATGTGAATATAGCTTGACAGTAACAAATACACTCCTGACTCAGTGCTGCACACCATACATCTTCCTCTCTAGTTGGTGCCAACACTGCAGCAAGTTGAACTGCCCCCAACTACTCCACAAATGGGTGAACTTCTGTCAGTCACTCATTCACATCCTCCACAGCCCATCTCCTTCAGTTTCTGAGCTGCTTATCAGGCTTAGGCTATTTGTTGTTAGAGGTTCACCCCTCTGTGTCATGGAGATGGACAACTGTGAAATACTTTTAATTAATATTTGCAATGACTACACCTGCTTCTTCTTAGCAACCCTTAATCTACAAGGCCAAAACTATAGGATTTTCACTTGCATACCATGTAACACTGAGAAAGATTTAGGGGCATATTGGACACCATCTAGTATGTAGTACATGGAGGTAAGCCATTAAAATGGCTACAAGTGTCTCAGAAACAACTGGACACCACACAATGGTCAATATGTAAAAATAATAAATGACAGTGCCTAAATCAGAGCCCAACCACACACTTTAGGCATAACTGGCTTTGTACATATTGGTAGTGCACAGCAGACCAGCCGTACTGTCACTACACCAACCCCAGGTTCTCTACTTGTAGCTAACCCATTGCTTGTTGAGGACTAACTCTCCAGGTCCATTCTCCCAGTGTTTAGTTTCCCTGTCTATTTGATGTTATTATGTTTTAATGTGAGATCACAGTTTGTGTGGGTACATTGTTCACCCTTTTAGAGAGCTCCTCCTTTGAGTCTGTTAGTGTCAAATTGGGCTTAGTTTATTTAGATGGGGAGACATGAAAACAAGAGACACCTTCCCCATCAGGTTACATGGAGCAAGGATGCACTCACCCCCGCAAAAACATAATTTTGGATTTGGTTTCAGGTGAAGTATTTCCTGTTTTTTGTGATCAGAAACTTTGTTTTCAGGAGTTGTTTCCACTCAATCAGTCACAGTGGAAGTAAAAAGCCTAGATTTAAGCACAATACACTCCACAGACATCTGCTCCAGTATGTGCATACCCTGAGTAAGAAGCATATATAGGTGCATAAATCACATTTTTAGATTTGCCTGCAATCACTTGTCTAGCTTGTCATCACATTCATTGGCTAGGCAAGCACTGATGTTATTTGTGAAGCACTAAAAATAAACAAAATTCAAATATAAATGGTAGACAGGAATAGAAAATGGGCATATAAATGAGAATTTGTTTCAACATTCTGCATTGTGTTCTATAGAATAAGTACCGTGCTGTGTAATACTTCTAGTAAGCTTCCCATTTTATTTGCTCTGTCTCAATATGGTTCTGTCTGTCTGTCTGTCTCTCTCTCTCTCTCACACACACACACACACACACACACACACACACACACACACACACACACACACACACACACACACACACAGCCAGTTATCCACAGGGTGGTGTGTGTGTGTGTGTGTGTTTGTAAGTATGTCTCATCGGAATATGAACTACATCACGACTCACCAGTGCCACATCTAGGTGACATTCAACACAGCATGTGGCAACATTTGCAGACACAACTTACCATGTTGCATGCCCTTCTGCAAGTTATTGAACATGTAAGGTTTTAAAGTTGTAGCACTAATTGCTGATGTAATATCACAGCGAGGCATCCTGCATGCCACATATCTGGGCATGTACAGAAACTTGTGTGCCATTTGGTTGCGCCAATGCATCAGGGTGATTCAAGGTAGTGCACAGATGGTCATATGCAGTATGTGAACCATTGCAAAGTCAATTTTGGACTGCTTAAAGGATTTATTAAAGGAACTGCTTCACACTGTTTCTTTTTGCTCAGTTTTGCTTTCCGTCCAGCTGACCAACAACTTCTTGCCTGCTGTGTTTTTACTTTTAATGCCCCTGGTGTAAGGACCACACTAATGGTGGATTGGGAAGGGGTGGTGGAGAGGAGCAGCTGACAGTGTCACATATACCCTCCTGCAGACCAGATGATTTTCTGCATACCGTAAATGGCCAAGCTAGTTTCATTCCATACATCACAGCATGTAAAATCAGTTAACTCCATCTCTTCTTTCAATGCCAAAATGCTTAATGGCAATTTACTGCATGATTACATCACCATCCC
Organism: Protopterus annectens; assembly: GCF_019279795.1. Lineage (NCBI taxonomy): Eukaryota > Metazoa > Chordata > Ceratodontiformes > Protopteridae > Protopterus > Protopterus annectens. The sequence continues at coordinate 1,421,587,801 of NC_056731.1, forward strand.
CATTATCAGGGATCTGCCATATTGCAGGCAGGAACCTTTCCCTCCTTCCTGGTGTGAACAAGCCAGAAAGGCTACTCCCACCCCCCCCACCCTTTCCTGGCTCCTCCAGTCCCTGAGCTGCTAGATGAACTGAGTCATATTCAGGGTTCTACCTTTTATTCCATGGGGCTGGATGTTTGTATCATAGTTTACAACTTTGACTGTAAACTGGTATTTGATATCAAATTGCTGGTACCCATCTGGTATTTAGAATTATTAGATCTCTTAGGTTTTCTTCCTCTCTTGTTGTATATTATTTATTATTTGTATATTTCCCTTTTGTTGCATCATATTTATATGCTTTTTGTAAGTTGTTGCTGCTATTTCGGTTCTGGCCATGACTGAAAAGGTTCCAGTCAGTCTACCTTGTTTAACTAACTAACTAACTAACTAACTAACTAACTAACTAACTAACTAACTAACTAACTAACTAACATACATCTTTATCACACAAACGTGTGTGATGTGTGTCCTGCCATGATATTTGTCAGCTGTCTTTGATTTCAGACAGTGTTCTTGATTTTGCACTGGAATTTTTCTTGGCTGCTTGTGCATTTGCAGATTTTATGGCAAATCACTGAAGCCTGCAGTCACTAAGTATGCCAGGCAATACAGCTCCCGACTTCTCATTCTCCAGATATTACATGTTAATGTACATTGTGTCATTTTTGTCCATCTTGTGAAAGGAATAAGGGCAATAATTAAGAAGTGCCCCTGATCTTCAACCTTTACTCATCCTTGTTTTTGGCTATATCCCTGATATTTGAGCAAAGGAGCTTAGAGCTATACCTGTTACATGCTTTTGAAGACAGATTCTACTTCTTTGCAAATCAGTTGACTGCTGTCCTACTTGCTTAGGGTGCACTGAGGGTGATTGGCAGCATTCTCGTTCTGTAAATTATAAATTTTCTGAGCAGCTCTTTCTTTGATGTACAGAGGCTGCCTTCTGTGAATCTCAGCCATTGAATTTGCAAGCTAAAGTGGAATAAAGGGTTAATTTATCTCCCTTGCGCTGTATCCCATTTTATGCTGTGGACTCTGCTTGATCACATTTTCTTTGCATTCCCTTATTGTCTGCCATATAAAACAATACACATTGATATAAACACCCATAAATAACTGAACTATATAAACAAAAAAAAAAACAAAGGAGTTTTGTGGTCCCTCACAGATAAAATAAAATACAAAGGGTCCTGTGTTCTCTTAGCTAACATAAAATACAAAGATTAGTGTGCTATCTCAAAGCTAAAATGAAACAGAGTTATATTGTCTGCTGCAACCCAAATAAAATTAAGTAACATCTGGACTGCTGCAGACAAATTAAGAAGTCCTATACTTTTGTAGTTAAAATAAAGAAAGACTAAGATTTACAGAGATGTGCTTCAGGGCAGCTGTTAACCTTTACCACATAAAGACAATGCACTGGTATGAATAACTAGGTACGGACCTATTGTGCATGAAGGCAGATAGCTCTGATTTAGGGAGGTATAGGAGGAAGGAAGGAATCATCATATGTGAAGCATCAAGACCTAATTGAGAGTATAAGTAGAAGTATTAGTGCAAAGCAGAGGTCTCACTACTCATTGTGAGAATGCTTATGAGAGCTCTAGCATGCAGTCAGAGTAGTTACCTGCTGTAGCAACCTGATAATGTGCGCTGCGCAATAACAGCTTATAGCAGGTGATATTGATTAGCCAGATGATGCCCACCTGTATGAACCGTATTGGTTCCATGAAAGAGGAGAAAAAGTGAGAAACTGAAAGTAGGAAAAGGGTATAGTACACAGAGGAGCCCATGGAAGAAATGCTTAAGTGGAAAGAAGGTTGGGGGAGCTAGTGCACATTTTACTCCCAATTATATATAGACAGACAAAATGATAAAAAAAGAGTGGTGAAAGGCTTGAAGGGGGAAGTAAAGGAAGGGAAGTGCAGGCAGTGAAAGCACACCCGTATCAGATCAAACAGGGGAGAATGTGCACACACTTGAAGGGGAAGCTACGGGATACACCCAAACAGACCAGTAGTAGACAGACAATTTGAAGGGTTAGGATGGGGTATGGGCAGTATGACAGCTACCAATTGGCCCAAAGGGATGTAACTGGGATCCAGCATATGGAGGTCCTGGGCTTGGGTGTCCATTGGCATGGGTTACATCTACATTTGTTGGTCTGTTTGGCATGAATCAGCTGGTCCAGTGAATCTGAAATCCACCATGCAAAGCAGTGATATATGGTGACCCAGCATGTCAACATTCAGTCAACCTCCATGTCCACCACCTAGTTAAGCTATGTTTGTGCAGAGACAGGTACTTGGATCAGGCTACCTGGTATTGACCAGACCCCCCCCCCCCCCGTGAGGCACCCATCTCATCTGTAGCCTTGGCTCGACTAGTGACAGGTGGCAGCTGACACACCTGCTGCTATGAAGTACAATTATGACCTGCAGAAGGAATGTGCAAAGGGAAAGGACTGCATCAGTGATAATGAGCCATAGCTGTCATATGATGATCAGGTGACGACACAGGAGTGCACTAACACCACTACAATGAACGTTTCTGCTTCTTCCACAGCAGCTGGCAGCAATCTCCTTCTAATCTTCTCATATAGAAAGAGAAAAGTGGAATTGAAAAGCAATCACATACAAGCGTGAAGGATGGGGGCAGACAACAGTAGAAAGCTGCAGTTTCTCATGGACGTGCAAGCAAGCAGAAGTTTAGATGGCACCCACAGCCTGGGAAAGATGCTGTACTATCATGTGTACGTACATGTGAGTGGTGTGCAGCAGAACAGATGTTGGTGATGCACTTCTGTGAAGCACAGTGATTCACTGCCATTAGCAGAATTTAGCCTCATTAGCATATATGGTGAGCAATCTAGTACTCACCTGCAACTTTCTGGCTGAGGCACCATGTTAGTAGTGAAAACACATGGCAAGGAGGCAACAGCAGCAGTAGTATATGAGAAACTTTTCTGCCTGTAAAGAAGCAGCAATTCCACAGGCTACAGCCCAGAGGAGGTACACTGTGCTACAGTACAGTGGTTAGGTGTACTTCACCAATGTCATATACATGTGAGTGTATGACTGGAAAAACCCTATGATAGCATTCCTGTAGGTATTATACCACTGTTTATATGCACTGTGCTTGACTGCAACCTGCAGCTGCAGTTATTGAAAGTGGAACTTATGTAACTGTATATATAAAATATGTTTGTGGGACATCAGCTCAACAGGACTGCATCCTCCCAGCCACTCTGACCTATAATGTATGTGGCCAGTGTCATATAAATGTGGGCATTTGCCTGGGAATAGCTAGTCTGCTCATCTGCAAGGCCATGGAATGTATTATCATGGAACTTATAAACAAAGACATTGGCAAACTTTAAACACTGGACCCCATGCAGTTTGGGTTCGTGAAGGGCCGATCTTATCTCCTGAACCTGATTGACTTCTTCAAATTGGTCTCCAGAGCTGTGGACATAGGTAAGGTGGTACACAGCCTATCTGCACATCGCCAAGGCCTTTGACACCATCACCCACTCTGGAATAATAGATAAACGTACTAAGCTGGGCATTAATCCCTACGTCACTCGATGGGTTGCCAACTGGCTTACTGACAGAACCCACACTGTTAAAGTAGCCGACTCCAAATCCAGCTCTAGACAAGTGACAAGTGGAGTACCTCAGGGTTCAGTCTTGGGACCACTCTTGTTTGGCATCTACTTCTCTGAAGTACAGGCCAACACTAAGGGACTCTGGCTAACAAAGTTCGCAGATGACTGCAAACTGGGAGCCATTATTGAATCCCCAAATTATGTGGATATTCTACAAAAGGGCCTTACAGAAACAGATGTTTTGTGCCAGAGCCATGGGCTCAAGCTCAATGCCAAAAAATGTATAGTTATCCCCTTTGGGAAAAAACATGTACCCGTGAATTACCACATAGGTGGCAGTACATTAAACACTGAAAGTGTGATAAGAGACTTAGGGACACAGGTGGACAGAGGTCTCACCTTTGATAACCACATTGCCACAACAGTCAGGAAATCCTTCTATGTGGCAGATCTCATCACTAAGGGTTTTTCATCCAGAAAAAAGGAGATCATTGTCCAACTGTACTCATCATTAGACCCATTATAGAATACAACGCCCCATTTGGTATGTACCTCTCAAGACATCTGCAACAACTGGGAAGGCTGCTGAAATACCTCACTAAAAGAATCACAGGCCTAAAGCAGATGCCCTATGCTGATCATCTAAAAAGACTTCACCTGTACTCTGTCGCATATCGTCTATTCAGAGGCGATCTCTGCTTAACATACAAAGCCATGTCCAACCCAGAGCTGTTGGCCATGCTACACTTAGCCTTTTCATCAATCCATAAAAAGCGAAGTGCCATTTCAGCGAACAGCCACATCAGCGATTTCTTTCCCTGGGAAATAAATCGCTAGCCCTATCAAGAAGTACACATCACTTTAAATATTACAAGGTGGGGGGCTTCAGCCCTCACACCCCCCTAACTAAATACACCAACTCCGATATCGTACTACAGTGGGGAAAAGGGCAAATTCACAAGGATGGCCAAGTGATTTCTTTCCCAGGAAAAGAAATCACTAATGTGGCCATTCGCTGAAATGGCACTTCGCTTATTATGGGTCAATGAAATGACATTCGATGGGATGCCTTTTCGATAAGATAATATAGACCCCATAGTAAGTTGTTATGGTTAGCAATAAGTACAGGTGACTGCCATTTTTACTTAAGACAGCAGTCATGAAATTGCCTGTTTTCTACATCAACTTTGCGTTTAACTTTATTCCGGCTTGCAGCCATGAGTTATTATAAATTCTTGCAGAAAGTTACTACTGTTTACAGACTACAAGTTATAAACAAAAAAAAAATAGTTACTTCTGCAGCTAAGAGGTGTGTGCAACTGCAGTCAATTAGGTAAGTAAGCACATGCTGGAAAGTTTGCGTGACTGGAGTAAGGCATAGCATTTTTTCACTTTTTTAAAATAAGTTTTGTTACTCTCTGGGGGCCGGATGGTGTTCCATCGAGGGCCGGACGTTGTGCACCACTGTTCTGCACCAACTGCCTGCGGTAACTGTGTAGCCTCATTCACTCTTTTTCTACAGAATGCATAACATGGAAACTCACCATATCCTTTAGAGGGGTCCCCCATGTGATGAAGAGCATCACCAATGCATTTTCCTAGACCTTGCATTGGCAGAACAATGCACTGCACTGGACAAATGTGTACCAATCATATGGCAGTTTACCATAAACAGAGCTATAATCTGGGCATAGTCCAGAGCTACCCATGCTGACATGGAGACAACTGACATGTTGCAAAGCTTCCATGTGGATGCTGCTGACTGGTGACAATGTGTTTTACAGACAATGGAGTCCAAAGATCATGGCATGATAACTCTCATGATCTGTCCACCTCCATACAGATAAATGCATTTATCTTTACCCTATCTATGAGTGTTAGCCACAACTGGAAAAAGGTGTATTCCTGAAATGGGGACATAAGAAGGCCATTGCAGGAAACTCAGTCTACACATGCCATAACAGGAGTGTCTCATTCCCCACCACACATTTGGATGGCTACAATAGAGAGGTGCTGGGTAGAATGCCTTTTGAACCCTTTACATATTATGTTCCACCAGTACCATCACATCAGCTTGCAGGGGGACACTAGTCCTGTTAAATCTGGCCATCACAATAGCCCCATTACACATGTAGCATGGCATGTAGCAACTCCTCCAGTCTATGGAGGAGCATGTGTACAACAGTGATACTCCTCTCCTTGTGACCTATGTCTTCACCTCTACTGACCAGTAAACACCAACATTTAACTTGTAACTAGGCACTTGTGTGGTGTAAGTAGAGATGCCTGATGCACAGTATGACTTTAACATGGACTGCTCAGTATAACATTTACATATCTTTGCAGGCATCATTTTGCTCTGTGTTAGACCTCACTTCCACTTTGCATGTGTCGGTGCCCATAGTGATGGACTAAGTTTTGTCACTTTTTGTGTGCTGCTGCTAACTGTGCATGATACTGTCTCACAGTATGTGATGCAGCCAATGATAGCTACCTATTGCCATTGCTGTGCCCACTTCTTGATGATACTGCACTGGAGGTAGTGATGGGCCCTGCTGTTACTGATGTAGAGGTTCCTGGGTCTGACTGCTGGGCTGCCTGCTTTCTCATAATTGTGCTGTGTAGCATAGAACATGCTATGAATAGCTTGCAGGCTGTGTCATGTGCATACTGCCATGCCCTACCAGTTGCGTATGGGCAGCAGAATTAGGCTTTCAGCAGGCTGAACACTCTCTGTCCCATGGTCCTAATTTATTCATGAGTGGTGTTACATTGCAGTTCTGTCATACTTTGTGAGATAAGCATGGCAATCATCCACTAGGGCTCCAGTGGAGAGCCTGCATCACCTGCAACACAGGAGGGATGTACAGGGAGTGAGTGAGCCATGCATACATGCTGTCCTTAGTTGTAGTTATGTAGGTGTACCTGTATGCATTTACTTACTTACTAGGTGGCCATATAAATGTCCCTATGCAGTAAGCAGTGATATAGATGACTTGTAAGCCATCTGTGGTAATCATGGTCCCTACCAGGGTTATCTACCACTGTGAATTACACCATACTTGGTAGCTGATAGAATGGTAACCTTTCTTCCTGATGATATACTACTGTTCATGGACACCAGGTGGGGCCTATATTGCCATATGTGTGCATTTTATTTTGGCTCCCAGCACTTTTAGTAGGCAAATTATGTCATAGGCACCATGCTCAGTAGCGGATGCATATCCTACTGTGCTGGAGAAACAGATATGCTCATCTGTATGTGATAACTTGCTGAACAACTTTCTGAGTATTCTATAGGCTGATGCCAATAATTGTCCCTTGTTTGTCTCTGAAAGGATTGTATAGTTAGAATTACAGGTATGGGATATCCATGCATACCTCCAGATGCAGTTTGTAGGTCAACAAATACTTGTATAATATTTCGACCCATACAAAAATGGTCTAGAAGCTGCTGGGTCATTAGCTGAAGAGAAATTATCCGATGTAAATACCATTTTTATTTGTGCTGCTTGCCAGAGTGTCATGATCCTGACCGCCCACTAGTGGCACATACATTCATCAAATGCTGCTGCTGGTGTGAGCATTTTTACCAAATGCAGCTCTACAAGTTTCAATGTTCTTTTTGCCTTTATACTTAGAGGCAGTTACATGCACAACTTTGTATCTGATTACTATGAGTGCTGACGTCAGATACGTGATAATAAGCTGCTAATGAACTGTTACTCACTGTAGCTTTATCATGTCTCTGATTACAGCTGTTGTTCTTTTGTGCAGTACAGCATTCACCATATATTGCTGCTGGCAATTCTCTTTCTGAATCCTGGCCTGTGACTAAAGTGAAGAAGAAATCTAAAGAAAATCTGTAATCAGTGAAAACACAGAATTAGAAGTTGCCATAGTCATTTGCAATGTTAAGAAAAACACAGAGAACTGTGAATAAGGTTTGAGTAAACAGAACAGAACAACAAATTAAAGAAAATGCTATAAACATCAGAAGTTTAAGCAAAGAATACAGGTATCATACTTCAGAACTGCCAAGACAAAACAAAACAAAATAAAATAATATTTGTAAACCAGCTAAACGCGCGTTTTTTGGCTTGTACCTACTCAGCACAGATCCTCGTGGTGGCCAGCAGAGTAATCCAAGCTTCAGAGAGCTAAAAAAGCGACTTTACCTGATTTAAGTATACTTTTTGTGGCTTTCCACTTCTATTTATCTAGCAACTGTATTTCGCCTGCTTGCTGATACATTGTTATTGTTTTTCTGCATTTATTCTGTTTTTGCACTTGTTTCTCAGTTTGTTACTTTTAAAATCTGTAACTGTTGCAAATTGTTTGTGTAGGCTGTGATAGCCGATTTATAGCATTTATAAGTGTTTACTGTATCTGTTTCTGCTTGTTTTCTGAAAAACAAAAAAAACAAAAAATATCTCTTGTTTTCCCGCCTTACTAAGCTAGAATAGTCCAGTTTCAGAGCTTGCTGATCCCTGGGCTTTGTTTGCAGTTCCTGTTACTGATTCTTTACCTAATTTGGAAGAGAGGAAGTTCCCTTGCTTACCAGTGGGAGTGGGAAGCATTGAGCTGCCTGTTGGTCCAGTTTTGTGAGGTTTCAGCCAGCAACTTGTAGTTTATTGGTCGTTTTGGGCCAGTTCCTAGCTTCTTTCAGCCCCCTGATATAAAAATGCTAACGCATTTGGCGCCGTTTAGCGTGATTTAGCGCCGAGCTGCTACTGTTGCACACTAGGGCAGCCGGTTAAGCAGATTTAAACTATTAGGGCTACCTAAATTCCACTCTTCAAATTTTCCTTAAAACTACCTTCCTCGAACTATACTACTGATCTAATCAGCGTATCCTATAACTAAAAAGATCATCTCTACTTGACTCCAAGTAGACTATTCTCTATCTGTTAAACCTAGCACTTGCTCCTACAGTACTTATTACCTTGATACGGTGCTCTTGTCATAGATAGTACCCCAAAAAAGGCAAACCCCCATTTCTCGGTCACCCACGTCCCCCGGAATCTTCTTTAAAGTTTTTTTGTCTATTCCTTCTAGCATGTCGAGGGATCAGTTGCTAGTGTCCTCTCCTGCTCAGCTGGTGAACCTGGGAATATTGAGGCAATGTTACAATTGCCTCATGTACACAGACAACCCTCTCCTCCTCCCACAAAACACAAATACATGCGAGATGCAACTATACAGCCAAACTGGAGGCTGAGCTCTCTCAACATAGGACTGGCAAGACCAGTCAGGAGGAGAAGGTTACCACACACACTATAGACCCAGTCTCACATAGTACCATCACAACCTCAAATCATACACATAAACACACAAAGACATACTGGAGGCTCTGATCAAAAATCTACCAAAACAGCAGAGGCCACCAAAGCAGACACCCAAACAACCACCACCTCAGAACACATCACCTGCAACACATAGACCTCACAGTCAGAGTGTCAAACAGTCACAGCCCTTAAGGCCAAACAAAATGCCAGACACACTAGTCATTGGTGACTCCATAGTCAGACACACTGACGTCCGCTCACCAGACTGAGTAAGGAGAAGGTCACAGTAAGCTGCCTGTCGGGCACTAGAATCCGCCACATAACGCAAGCACTCAGGTCTCTCAACAGCAGGTACAAATACGACTCAGTCATTGTCCACGCTGGTGTAAACGACCTGAGACGTACCTCCTTGGACTACATGAAAAGAGACATTGAGGAGCTCTCTGATTATGTAGCCCAGGCAGGTATGACCTTGACCTTGAGCAGTATCCTACCTTCACCAAGAATGATGCCACAATACAGAGATAAGATGATCAGCTTTAACAATTGGGTTAAACACTGGTGTCATTCAAAGGGGATCCAGTGTCTGTCTGCCTGGGATGACATGCTGGACAAGCCACGCTGCCAAGGGACGGCTTGCACCTGTCACCCTGGGATTCCGGATATTGGCAAAGGGTCTTGCCAGCCGCATAGTGCCCTTTTTAGGCAAGGCTCAAATTCTAAACCTACCACCCTAGAACACAAAAAAGGAAATAAACTAAGGGTAATGCTGCTCAATGCCAGAAGTCTCAATCTCAAAATGCACGCCTCGAGGCCCTTCTCAGTATGGAGAACATCGATGTCAGTGCTGTGACAGAAACCTGGTTCAAGGCTCCTGAGAGCACCCCAGCACTATCAGGTTTTACCTCATATCATGCGTTCCGCACCCAAAATCCGGACAACACCAAGAAAGGAGGGGGTATCCATATTCATCAGGACACCCACACCTCAAGACTGGTTGCAACGCACGATGCATCGGAGACCATCCAGGTGCAATTAACCATAGGCAAGACTGCTCTGCAAATTGTAGCATGTTACAGGCCACCCTCACAAACTCAGGAACCTCACATGGCCTTCCTGAAAACACTAGAGGGGATAAATGTATCACCAAACACAATCATACTAGGTGACTTCAATTACCCTAATATAGACTGGGAACACTACTCAAGCCCAAACACCCTAGCCCAAAAGTTCCTGGAATTCATAAACTCAAATGCCATGGAACAACTAGTTACCATCCCCACAAGAGGAGATAACATACTTGACCTCATCATCACGAACATGGGAGCACAATGTTCAACACCGAAGTATACCTCACTGGTGAGATCAGATCACAAACTAATCTCGCTGGTGGTCCTCGCCCCACCCCCACCTGAAATAAAAAGACCACAGTAAAGAACTTCTCAGCCGACTTCACACTTCTAAAGACTAGTGTGGTCTCCTTTAAGGCCCCGAGCCGGCGGAAAACAGTACACAAGCCGCTGAATCACTTACAAATGCCTTCTACCAGCACCTGCAGGACTGCATGGATAAGGCAATCCCAAGCAAAACAAAGACTCTTTGTACCAAAGGCAAGCGTCCAGTCTGGTGGACCCCAGCCATAAACAAACTCTACAACAAAAGGAGGAAGCTACGACAAGATAGAGCAAAATCCTTAAAAGGTAAGACACCCTTGATCACTATAAGTAAAAACTAAGAGCTCTCATAAAATCATCCAAAGCAAATTTTGAGAGAAAAATAGCTAAAGACTCAAAAGACAATCATAAGGCCTTCTTTAGCTATGTTAGAAACCTGGGAGGAAACTCCCAGATATGCTCAGAACTAGTTCAAAATGATGTGAAGATTACTGATCCTACGGACATTGCCAACATACTGGCTGACAGGTTCAGTGCAAACTTCTCCCCTCCCCAACAGGAGAGATGTCTATACCAAATGATTGCATCCCCCCAAACATCTCCAACGCCCAAGTGAGAACTGCTCTTCCAAAGCAAAAACACAGCATCCATGGGACCTGATGGTGTCCCTGGCTGTGTGCTCCACGAACTCAATGAGGAATTAAACCCACAGCTAGGACAGCTGTTTAATCAAAGTCTTACCTCTGGATACGTACCCAGGAGTGGCGCACTGCAACTGTGGTCCCACTTCACAAAGGCGGTGCCTCCACCACCCTGGAAATTACCGCCCATTAGCTTGACAAGCCTTATCTGCAAAGCCATGGAGAGGATCATAATGGACCTCATAAATAAAGACATAGGGAATTTGCAGACTTTGGATCCAACCCAGTTTGGCTTTGTCAAAGGCAGATCATGCCTTTTAAACTTGGTTGACTTTTTCGAAACAGTCACCAAAGCCATTGATGAGGGAAAGGCAGTCCATACAGCCTACCTCGATCTGGCTAGGCCTTCATACAATACCCCACACGGGTATCATTGAAAAACTCATCAGCTTAAATATTAACCCATACATCACAAGATGGGTTGCAAACTGGCTGAGTGACAGAACCCACAGGGTCAGAGTTGCTGGCGCCATGTCAGACTCAAAGCCTGTCACAAGTGGTGTCCCAGGCTCAGTCCTGGCCCACTTGTTTGGCATCTACTTCTCCAACAAGCAAACACAGGAGGGTTATGGCTGACAAAGTTTGCAGATGACAAACTGGGCCATAGTAGATAACACATCTGACACAGATATCATTCAGAAGGGTCTCACAGAAACGGATAACTGGTGCCAGAGCCATGGCCTAAAGTTAAATGCCAAAATGCATAGTCATACCCTTCGAAAATAAGGTTACCCCTAGCTACCAAATAGGTGGCAATCCACTAAGCACAGAAGAAGTTATCAGGGACCTGGGGACCCAGGTTGATAGTAGTCTGTCATTCGACACCCATGTAGCTAAAGTAGTTAGGAAGACCTTCTACATTGCCCACCTTATCATGAAGGATTCTCATCTAGATCAAGGGAGGTCATTGTCTCCCTACTCATCACTCATCAGACCAATGATTGAGTACAATGCCCCATTCGAATGTATCTGACCCGACACTTGCAGCAGCTGGAGAGGCCACAAAAGTTCCTCACCAAAAGGATAAAGGGTCTCAAAATCTGTCCTATGCTGCCCGACTGAAAGAACTCCAGCTCTATTCAGTCGCCACCGCTTGCTCAGAGGTGACCTTTGCCTAACATACAAGGCCATGTCAAACCCAGATTTGATGAATATGCTTCACCTCAAAAATCTAGATCCATCAGAGCCACAAGGGCGGGAGACTTAAACCTCGACATGGCTATTAATAGGACGTGCTGGAGGGATAGATTCATCACCCAAAGACTCCCTATGCTGTGGAACAAAATCCCGGTATATGTGAGGCAGAGCACCTCGCTGGCCTTGTTCAAGAGAAATCTTGACCAATGGATGAGAGATCGCAGATATACCCCAGGGATTACCTCAGTGTCACTGCTTGACAGAGGCACAGCAAAATAATGGGTATAGTTCCCCATACTAAAGGGGTGGCGTAAGCCACAAAACGATGGGCTAGGCTTGTAAATGCCCTCGGGCAGATAGCCTAGTATGAACCTATGAACCTATGAACCTATAAGTTGCCCCATTTTGGATTAGTAGGAAAGATGTTCCTAAGAAAATATTAGGTACCAGGGAAGGTCTTACACAGGCTAGCTTGTAGTCCACCTATGGCTCTTCAGTTCTTGTAGAGGTACTCTTTATCAATTCTTTATTTATTTTTGAAGCAATGAAACATTATATTTTTTTCTCAAAAATAAGCATATACATGCCTAGAGGTGTTCCTTTAAAAAAAATGTGTCCATGGCAGGCACCCTTGGGGAAGATAGTACAGTTGCCCTGCCCATTCAAGTCACATTAGACCTGAACATTGTGGTGAAGTTTCTGCTCTCTGGCTCGCACAGAGATGAAACCTCATACGAGTGAAGGCAGAGAACAGCTGCATAGTTTCCATTGGTGGCTTTTGTTGGAGGTAAGTGTGGTTTCTTTTTATAGATACTGGCAGCAGTGATCAACCAGATGTTTGGGCACTGGATGTGTAATATTTGACTTAGGATCCGAAGTATGGCAGAAGCTAAAAATAATGAAGCATATGTTGGGGGCAAAAAAGACCCAAATCAGGGTCACTATTTAAATGCTACTGTACTTAAGAAGTTAATAGAATAACTGATTTGCATATTAACATGCATTTGCTGAAAAAGAAGTATGAAACTCTAATGTTAGGCATTTGGATTAACTGTAATCCTCAGCGATTTACCTGAAAATCTTTCAGCACATGTATATCAGAGATATCAGGCAAAGTCTAACATAGCTGAAATGTATGGTGAGTGACTTTTACACTTTACAGGACTGGCAGGACAGGTTAGAATATATAGAAAATACTGTGTTTGGTTGTGTTTTTTTTGTTTTCTTTATGGCCATCTGAGATCTGGGCAAAGTTGTTATAACTAATATGGCTGTCTGTGGAAGAAATTTCTAGCTGCTGTTGCTTTTCATTATTCTGGCTTTATGATTTGTGTGAAGCAACTTGGAATACTTTAAAGAATAGCAAATGTCTGTATCTGAATTGTACACAGGCATGACCATGTTCATAACTGTAATGTGATGGTGCCAGCTGTACTAATTTACATCGCCAAGCAGTTGCTTGGTGTGTAGATGCCTTTCTGGTGGCAGTGGAGAGGGAGAGAACATGGCTAATTAGCATATGCCTTTCCTCAGAAATTAGCATTTAGCATGGCAGCGGAGTCAGCCCTAAGTAGTGATATACATCTTTGCTAGGGTTCTTACTGAATACCAAAAGGTGTACACATCACGGTGCCTTCATGAATACTCACCAAAGCATTTTTTTGGGCTAAGTATTGTTTGTATATGAGATATTTGAGGCCTGTTACTGATAAAATTAGAATTACTTATGTTGCTTAATTTTAGAGGTTTGAATATATATATCTCTCATCTTGAAAGCAGATCCTTGTATAAATAATACAGACATAGGTGTAAACATAGAAACCTGGTTCACTGCTGTCCCCTGCTACTTGAATATGTTTACTGCCATAGGCTCAGAATGGATGCCTGCAGTGGTGGATTAATTTTACCACTGGCCTTGGCTGTCTAAAATCTAGGGACCTCCTGCACTTGTTTTTATGACTGTGCTTTTCCTTTGAAATTTATGGCACTCCCATCTAATGTATTTTGTACTTTATCCTTCTGGATACAATGCTTGTTTACATTCCACATATGTGGATTTTTTGAACTGTGTGTATGTTGGATTGAGAGCTATGGTTTGCATTTATTCCTTCAGAACCAGATCATTTAATCTTTTGGACTTTATCCTCAAGATCAAGTTTGGCCGTGTAACAAGTTGCTTTTTACAGTTAAGTCATCACACTCAGTGCTTCAGCTGTGATTGAAAAAGCAGTATCAGCATTCATTTATGAATGTCAGTACTAAACTCCAGCCCCTATAGGAAAAAATATCTTCCCAAGTTAAAGACAAAAAAAGTCCATTGATATACAACTGTAACAAGATTCTTGCTGTTTAACGTCAACGTTTGTCGGGCAGTATGTACTATCTACCTTAATACCACTGCATGCAGAATCAGAGGTATTGAAGGTATCCATTAAGGTCTATGTTGGCCTGCTTCTGCTGAAGACTATCACATATTCCTGGAAGACCCAATGGATGCTCTTGAATTAGGTGCTGATATGTATATTATTGGGTAATGTTAATTACACAAATATTTAATGGATATTAATAAGATTAACAGCAAGCATGAAGAGCTGCTCCTGGAAATCAGCTCCTATAATCATTTCTTTTATAGGTTCATAGGATCATAGATTAGTACTAGGCTAACTGCCCTTGCGAGCCATTTTAAGCCTAGCCAATTATCCCTTGTGAGACTCAAACCCTGCACTTTGTGTTTGTAAGGCAAACACCTTAACCATTAGGCCACCCTCCCATACGATGTTTTCACATTTGCTTTCTTGCACTCTTGCTTATCTAATTTGCAGCTGTGCTCATTTGTTTACCATCATCTGTCAAGATACAGTGATACTGCTGCTAGCAAGGCATATAAGAGGGAGTGTCTGACCTGACCGCAACCCCCATAGCTGCACACTCCCATATATGTTCCATGAAGGATGCTGTGTGATCTCCACCAGGATGGACAAACCCACAGCTCCAATAGTTGAGCTGTTAGTACATTTTGGTTTGAAGTCAGGGCTTTAGCTCTCTGAGCCACAGAGATGGCAAATTTAGGGGTTCTAATCTTACTCGATCTAGTCTGTGTGGATAACCCTGATGACATTTGTAGCATGCAAATGTTAATCACCATTTAGAACATCTGATAGTAATACATCTTATTCTGTACTCAGGCATATTAGGAAATCAATCAAGTCGTGTACCACTTTTTATAACTGTAATAGGGATAAAATATGACAATTCTGAAAGCAATTACTTAAGACTTGTGTGGTATCAAGTAGAAGAAATACTTGGTTCTAAACCCATAGAAGAATGCTGAGATAGTTGTTCTGGGGCAATGCATAATCTAATTTCAGATTATGTACCTAGAATATTTAGATTTGTACCAAAGAAGTGGATGTTAAATGACTGTAGTGGAGGTACAAGTTCAACACACTCCATGTGTACAAGAATAAGTTACCAGAAATGGTAAAAATTATACCTACTTTACTTAATAACATTAAAATGAAGGAAGGAAGTAATTAAATAAGTCACTCAGTATAAAAGCTAAAATGATTATGAATGGATTGACCAGTGCTTTCAGACATAATAGGACCAATTCCAAAACATCTGCTCTCAGTGTAAATGACCACTTGCATTGAGAGCAGGTCTGTTGGAATCTGGCCCTAGGTGTAAGCCTTTTTATAGATAGGCCTTACACTGAAGTAAGTAACTTATGCTGAGAGCAAGTCTTTCAGATTCAGGGCAGACAGCAGCTGTTTTGGAATTTAGCCCAATGTGTAAATTTATCATCACTTTTATTTATTTTATTTTAAAATTGTTACCCAGGATTGAACTCTGATCCCAAATGATCAATAGTTTCAGCCAGGGTACAGACAAATGAAATTATGCAAGTGGTTAAAAGTAATATAACAAAGTATCAGTTTGACCAAGTTTGAATACATAATAAAATTCAAATAAATAATTATAAATGCTGCAGTGTACTGATGAAACTTCACACTCCATTGAGTATAAAAGCAATATTTTCTCTCATGTGTCAATATTTTACTAACAATATATTCACTTTTGACCATTCAGTCAAAAATCATGAGAATACGCTCTGTCCATTTTGGGAAAGGGAGGTCAGTGATGTGTAATATTCTTTATTATTAGTGTCAGGTGTTCTTGATTTGAAAGTTCTGATAAAATTCTGGTGGTATTCATTAGGAACTGCAACAAGGATTTTGTGTTACTCTCTTTTTTTGTCTGTTTGTTTTAGCTGTTTTCCTGGATTAGGTAAACTGTATCAGTCTGGAAGACTGCTGAGATGATTCTTATTCATAGAGGTGGGGGTATAAGTGGTTTAAGTTTGACAGAAAATGCAGATCACCTGTACTTTTTGTAAGGCTTTTGAGAGGCTTGTTTTGCAAATAAAGGAATAGGATTTATGTGCCTTTGAATCACCTGATTTGTGCCAACATGGTTTGTTTATATCAATGCTACTTTTTCCAGTATGGTATGCTTTTTTTGATGTCAGTAGAGAGGCTTTAGAGATCATTCAAGCTGCTGCATTTATTAAACTTGCCAATGGTTATAATAGTATGGCTCAACTAGATATTATCATGACTGGATGGTTAATCAATTTTCAGTACAATGGATCAGACAATGTCTCCTGTCTGGGCAGCCATGTATTACCACAAAGGCAGATAGTTCCACTTTCATTATATAGTTAGTTGAGCCCCTCATGGATCTGTTCTATAACCTGTTTTAATCAAAGAACTATTCTATTTTTTAACACCTTTATTAAATTATCACTTATGCACTGGGATTGAATGCATCTGTTTAAAACAAAAAAGAATGTTATTAAGTCCCAATGGATGAGAATTGCTAGAGAGTCCGAGGAGTTCACTGCCTTCACCAGGAACATAATCAACCTTGAAAGGAATTTTCTAGCCAGGGGCTTCAACAAAAAATGATTGGGGAAATATTCAGTCTAATTGTAATCACCAAGACCAACACTTGACAGCAATGATAGAGAACTCCAAAGGATGGTCATTGACAAGAAGAAATGGATTACCAACATGACATTAACCTGTTCAACAGACATCAAAGACCTTATGAAATCCATCAGTGAGAAGTGGTGCATCATTAGGGACAACCACACTCTGTACCAAATTCTGCCACTCAAACCAAGCTTTCCAATAAGAAGGAACAGGGACATCTGTGATTTCTTCAAAAACCTGAAGGACACACCATCTTTAGACTTACCTTGTGGGACTTTCCCATGTGGACCACTGAACTGTAACTACTGGAGATTTATGAGTAGGAAATCAAGCTTCTACTGTTTCAACAACAGAAAGCATTATAACTGCACAGGTTACAGCAACTGCAACACAGACACAGTGCTCTACCTGGCTTGTTGTCAAAAATGTCAAGCCCTCTACATAGGGAAAATGATCAATAAACTGAAAACCATAATTATCTGCCACTATATAGACATTAGATGAAAGGCTCCCACAACTGCCCTTGTTAAACATTTATGTGAAAAACCAGGCCATGATATCTTCTTTTTTTGCATCCTTGACAGAATCCTAACCAGACCCTATAAAGGCAGCATCTATGACAAACTAGAGAAAAAAGAGTTGGAGTGGCAAATTAAACTACAATCCAATTGAAATCCTGGCCTCAGCCTGGCTTTCTCAATCAAATGCATCCTGAACCTGAGAAAACTGGACCATCTTGCATTCTATTGACCGAAAAATACCAATATCCAAAATGGACTACTACAACAGTTCCTGTCCTATATATTGGTTCCTTTCTGTACTATAGACAGTCTCCACATTTATCTTTAGACCCTTACAACACAGACTTTTAGTTACTTTGCAGCTCTATTCAATATGCATTGTTATAATTTTTACATTGGACTTTTTAGAACACTGCAATAGTTTATAATATTTAATCTTTTTCATGTTTTATCTTTTTATTTTTGAGTAATCTATTGATAACTTAATCCCGTTTACATTTTCAGTACAGTGTTCTCCACAGTTAAAGCCACAGATAGCCAGGGATGGTATGTTCTCATGGACTGGATTTCTGTTTTCTCCAACTACCTCACATATTGGGCTTATTAGCTAGGTACAAGTGTGTTTTTATTTAGTTGTCTAATACTTATTTGGCAGCTTTTTAGACTTTAGACTTCCACATTTCTTATTGTGGAAACTCTTTCTTTGGACTCCCCACAGTTTTTTTTTGCACAGCATTCTCCATGTGTTTGCCTTTGGATAACATGTAGTTTTACAGCCAGAGATGCTACATGCTTTTGGGCTGCATGCCCCCTTCCCCTTGGCTTGTCTTGCAATAGAGCTTCATAAAGTGGTAGCTCTCACATATAGAGCTAAATTTTCATATAGTACTTTATTTAAGTTTTAAACTTCCATATTATTTTTATTTCCTTATTTTAATACATGGTATCACAGCCACAAACGCTACGGTCTCATGGGATGGACTCTCATCTCCTCCAGCTTACACACAGTGCTTCACAGGGTGGAAACTCTCGCAGTTGCAGTCAGTATATTTTTTTCATAGTCTCCTAAGCTTTAGTCCTCCAGATTTTTATTCCATAGCCTCATTCCTTTTATTTATCTTTATTCTGGGACATTTTATTTGAAACTCATACCACATAACCACACCTATTGATTGCGACTGGACTGAACTGTGAGCATGTTTTACCTGATTATTTTGAACCGAGTGGCTAACAACAGCAGCTATCCTGTATCCCTACAGAGTCCAACATCATATACCATATGTGGGTTGGCACCAACCTGGCCCTTTTGTCTAAACCAAAGTTCCCACACTGTACTAATAGACACCCTGTGCTTGTACTCTTTTGATCAGATTGCTCATTCTTCCTAGGGATTTAATAGGAAGGTTTTTTAGCAGCTCTCCCATCCCCTTCATACACACATTTTACAGCATCAGTCTGTACCTAACAACAACTCCAAGGCAGATCTAACAAAGCTTTTAGGCAAAATCATATATTAAACTCATGTGAATAGCAATTTTTTTACTCTGTGAATTGTGTTCCTGATATAAGTGGTTTAACCCTGAGATCTACTTGAGACTGACTGGAAATGTCTCTTTAAACTGTTTTATAATATTGTTAATATGTTTTTTACAATATTTTTAATATTTTTTTTAATATTTCTTAATATGTTTTTAAGATGGTTTTTAATTCTGTATATGAATTCATTTATTTATTTTGCTTAGATTTATTCCACAGGAAGTTGTAAGGACCAATCTTCTTAGGCTCTCCTCCTCTATGGACATGCCTGCAGTGTTGGATCTCTTCCACACACGCACACCTCCTGACTGAGATATAAACCCACCACTAGCACACTGTTGTTTAAACTGTGCTCATCTGTCTTGCAATAAAATATTCAAAAGAACTGAAAGAGCTGACTACAGAGAGTCTTCCTTTTGGCACTTTGGAATATCTTAATTTGCCTTCACTATACAGGGTACCTCAACCTTCTACCAGACCTACTGCACCCACTGCGGATGCCAGGGATTTGCTCTGACCAGATGCCAGACCCCACAACAAGGACACAAATGATCCATACTAGCTCACACAGGTAAACGTAGGGTTTTCTGTATTTTTAAGTCACTTAAGATGCAGGTATATATACATTAATAGAAAAAATATATTAACATTTTTTTTCAGTTTACATACGTTATACATTACATATATGTTTTCTTTCTTTATAACGGCTATCATTCAGTCCAACATTACTTACATTGCTCAATTTCTGCCTTTCCTTAAACCTCACTCTTCATCCCCTTGAACAATATTATGCATGTTTACTTCTCACAAATTCTGTTTATTTCTATTTATGCATCTATTTGTCTTTGTTTACTGGGAAAATCCAACTGGGTAATATCCATTTTCAGACGAGTCCCAGGGAGAAAAACTCCATTTGCTTACATTGCATTATACAAAGTTCCAGTTAATCACAGAGTAGTTACATTTCTATTTATATTTATACACAAACAGTAGATGCATTTATACATTCTAAGATTTTACAGAGATGGAAGTTACTAAAGAGAAAGCCTACGTCCAACTTAGTGGACTGTACAGGAAACAGTTATGTATAGAAATTGTTTTGTTATTTCGGTGAGAAGTTGAGAGTATTCTGTTGAGGGATAGTATTTGGAGAGCATTGTAAAGTGAACCCAAAGTCTTAACTTTGTGATGAGCATGTGCAGGATTAGGATTAGGTAACATTTTATTTAAGCAGTAGTTTAAAACTATTGAGTTTGTTGGCGAGTTTTATTTGTGTGGGGATACTATTCCAGACTTTAGCAATGTACTGGGAATACAGCGAACCTCCTTTAACATTACTTGACTTCTTTGTAAGTAATAAGAATTTGTTACCAGAATGGAGGTCCCCTGCTGGACAGTAGGGCAGCAGTAAGTTTTGTAGAGCAGGGCATTTTTCTGAATGATGAATGAGTTTGTGTGCTGTAGTTAGTTAAGAACATGTTAGGTAGTTGTGAAATTCAAGCCATTTTAATTGGTTTAAGCTATGAAAATGGTGGGTCCTATGAGGAAAATTGGTGTCAAATTTAGCTATTTAATTGTAGCAGGAGGCAAGTTTCTTTCTTTTAGTATTGTTAAGTTTGTTAGGATAGGAGTGGCGTATAAGAGAGTTGGCAATAAAAAGGTTGTGGCTAGAGTTTTTCTTCTAGTATCTGTAAGGAATCCATTGATCCTATAAAGGCAGCCTAGTTTCTGGTGTGTAGATTTAATGATCTACAGTATATGCTGGTCATATCTGTGACTGTCAACTATTATAATGCTTACATAAATTTATTGAGAGTTACAGTTAAAATGAAAATATTATTTGCTGACTTTATGGTTCATAGGTTCATTAGAATGTACTAGGCTATCAGCCCTAGGGCCTATATAAGCCTAGCCAAACGAGGGTTTGCTGGCTTTTGCCACCCAAGAAAATTATTTTCCTGTGCCCTTGTTGAGTAGTACCACAGCAGTGATCCCCGGGGTGAATTTCTTGTTTCCCATCCAATTGTCAAGATTTCTCTTAAAGAGGGCTAATGAGGAGCTCTGCTTGACATGAATGGGTAGCCCGTTCCAGAGCATGGGAAGTCTATCCCTCCAGCATGTTCTGTTTATTGTGGTGACAAGGTTTAGGTCCCTGGAGCATGTGGCTTGGAGAGATTTGGATTTCTTTAAGTGTAGCATGTCCATCAGATCTGGGTTAGACATGACTTTGTATGTTAGGCAGAGGTCGCCTCTGAGTAGGTGATAAATGGAGTTTTTTGAGATGGTCTGTGTATGGCATCTGTTGGAGGCCAGTAATCCTCCTTAGCGAGGTATTTCTGTGGCCTTTCTAGCTGTTGCAGATGTCTTGCGAGGTATATGCCAAACAGGGCGTTGTACTCTATAACAGGTCTGATGAGGGATGAGTAGAGAGGAACGATGACCTATCTTTTTCTGGAGGAGAACCCCTTTGTGATGAGGTGTGCCATGTAGAAGGGGTGACATGATTATCAAAGGAGAGACTACTGTCCACCTGTGTCCCAAGGTCTCTTATCACACTTTTGGTGTTTAGTAGGCTACCACCTATGTGGTAGTTTATGGGTACGGTATTTTTCCGAAAGGGGATAACAATGCACTTCTTGCATTGAGCTTTAGGCCATGACTTTGACACCAAGCATCAGTCTCAGTGAGGCCTCTTTGTACAATGTCCTCATCCTTAGGTGAATCTATTATGGCTCCTAGTTTGGAGTCATCTACAAATTTTGTTCGCCAGAGACCAGCTGTATTAGCCTGGACTTCCGAGAAGTAGATACAAAACAGTCACTGGTCTAAAGTCAGATTTGGAGTTGGCTACTTTCACTGTGTGGGTTCTGTCAGAGAGCCAGTTGGCAACCCATCTTGTGACATATGGATTTATGCCTAGTCCAGTGAGTTTATCTATAATACCAGAGTGGGGGATGGTGTCGAAAGCCGTGGCAAGGTCAAGATAGACTGTGTGCACCATCTTACCCTTGTCTACAGCTCTGGTGACTGCTTTGAAGAAGTCAGTCAGGTTTAGGAGGCATGATCTACATTTTACAAACCCAAACTGAGTGGGATCCAGAGTTTGGAGGTTACCTATGTCTTTGTTTATAAGCTCCAGGATGACACGTTCCATGGCCTTGTAGACCAGGCTCATTAGGCTAATGGGGCGGTAGTTCCTGGGGTCAGTGGTGGCACTCCCTTTGTGGACTAGGATAACCGTAGCTGTGCACCATTCAATAGGCACAAAGCCTGAAATGAGGCTATGGTTGAACATGGTGCTTAGGTGGGGTGCCAGTTCATTCTGTAGTTCGTGCAGAACGCAGCCTGGGATGTTGTCCAGTCCCTTGGATGCTGTGTTCTTGGCTTTGGAGAGTGCGGCCTTTACCTGTGCGTTCATGATTACAGGGGCTTTTCAATCTTCTGGTATGGAGATGGGCCCTTTGGGTGGTGAGGGGGTAAAGTTCGCACTGAACTTGTCTGCCAGGATGTTGGCAATATCAGTTGGTTCAGTAAATGTAGTGCCATTGTGCTGTAGTTCCAAGCAGATCTGAGTGTTGCCATTGAGGTTCTTGACATAGCTGTAGAAAGCTTTGTGGTTGTCTTTAGAATCCATTGCAATTTTATTTTTGTAACTAGCTTTGGAGGATTTTATGAGGGATCTCAACTTCTTGCTGGGGCTGACCAGGGAGTTCCTGCAATAATGGGACTTTACTCTTTTTTTGCAACAGTTTCCTCCTTCTGTTGTAGAGTTTGTTTATGGCAGGGGACCACCAGATTGGCTTCTTTTTTTTGGAGGAAAGCATCTTGGTTCTGCTGGGGGTGGCACGGTCCATGCACTCGTGTATGTGTTTACACAGTGCTTTTGTATATGATTCAGCAGTCATGTCTCTATTTTCCATCTGTGTGGGTGATGTGAAGTTGGCCACTTCTGACTTAAGAAGCATGAAGTCGGCTTTGGAGAAATTTTTTATAGTGGTTTCCTTAATGGGAGATGAGGGCGGGATATGGATGTCTAGGGTGATTAGCTTGTGGTCGGACCTGACCAGCAAGGAGTTGACCTATGGCATGAAGCATCTGTTAGCCATATTGGTAATGATCAGGTCCAGGATGTTGCTGCCCCTGGTAGGGGTATGGACAAGCTGATCCAGGGCATTGGAACTGATGAATTCCACAAAACGTTGGGCAGATGAGTTAGTACATGAGTAGTTTTCCCAGTTGATGGTGGGATAGTTGAAATTTCCCAATATTAGGGTATTGGGCTGTACCTTAATATTATCCAATATATCGAGAAACATGGAGTGGATTTCCTGGGGCATGGTGGGGGATCTGTAACAAGCTACAACCTGTATTGCAGTCTTGCCCAGTGTTAATTGTATTTGGATAATTTTGGATCTATTATATTGAGCAACTAGCCTGGAGGTGTGGATATCCTTTATGAATATGGACACTTAGTGTTTCAGTCCAGGTTAGGTGGCCGAAAGGTGTGGTAAGAATTGTAGCCTGGTAATGCAGGGGTGCTCTCTGGAGCCTTAAACCAGGTCTCTGTCACTGCACAGATGTCGATGTTCTCCATCTTAAGGAGTGCCTCGAGTGAGTGCATTTTGAGGTTTAGACTTCTAGCATTGAGTAGCATTACACTTAGATTTCGCTTTTTTGTATCTACTATGGTGGTGCATTTGATGTTTGAGCCTTGCCTAAAAAAGGCACTATAGGGGCAGCAAGAGCGTTAGCCAGTATCTGGAATCCCAGAGGCGACAGGTGCAGGCCATCTCTGGCAAAGCATCGTGGCCTGCCGATCTTGTCGTCCCAGGCAGAGAGATACTGGATCCCCTTGGAATGACACCAGAAGCTTAGGCAATTGTTGAAGTCAATCATTTTGCCCTTATGTTGTGGTATCATTCTGGGTGATGGCAGGATGCTACTCAGGGCTAGGGTCATACCTGCCTGGGCCACATTGTCAGAGAGCTCCTTCATGTCTCTTTTCATGTAGTCCAGGGAGGTACGTCTCAGGTCATTCACTCCAACAAAGACAGAGTCATATTTGTACTTGTTGTGGAGTGACCTGAGTGCATGCATTATATGACGGATCCTGGCACCTAACAGGCAGCTGACAGTAGCATTCTCCTTATTTAGTCTGGTGGGAGGGACATCAGTGTGCCTGACTATAGAGTCACCAATGACTAGTGTGTTGGATACATTGTTTTGCCTTATGGGCTGAGGTTGAGAGGCACACTGATTTTTGTGGGCTATGTGTCATTTGAGTAGTGTTAGGGGTGATGGTTGCTTCTATTTCAACTTTGGAGGTCTCTGCTGTTTGGGCAGATTTTTATTGAGAGCCTCCGCAAATGTAGGCATGTGTTTTGTGTTACTATGTGTGGGTTTGGGTGGTGCAGGTTTTGATGGACTATGTGTAGAGTGCAGAGTGGTGTTTACCTTCGCCTCTTGACTGTCTAGTCCAGTCTTGGCTGGAGACAGCTTGGTTTCCAGTTTGGCTATATAAGTGCATCTCTCACAGGTTGTAGTGTTGGGTGGTAGGAGGAGAGGGTTGTCAGTGTACATTAGGCAATTGCTACATTGCCCCAGGATGCCCAGATTCATCAGGTGGACAGGAGAAAACACCAGGAGCTGACCCTTAGACATGCCTGGTTAGTGCTTATTAAATTAAGTATTAAAAACTGATTTCCTCTTGATAAGTGAGGAAAGTTGAGTGCTGCAGTAATGTGTAGATTATTTAGAGCTTGCAACGAGATTTGGACAGTGCTAAGCAAAAAGAAACAGATTTGAGTGCTATAACTAAAAAACTAACTAGTTCTAAGGGAACAGAAACAGTTTTGAGTGCTAAAACTAGAAAACTGGCTAGTTCTAAGGGAAAATCTGAAGAACAGACTTTCTGGCACCAGGAGTAGTTTAACTGTATTTAAATGCCACTGTGCAATGCACAAAACTGCGCAAACACAGGTTTTTAATCAGAAAGATGAAAGGGATAGAAATAGCTCAAAATGGCCAATAAAACTACAAATTCTGAGCTGAAACCACTCCTCCAGCAACAGATAGGCTATTCAAAGCTCACCACTCTCACTGATGAACAGAGAAGCTTCCCTGTACCTTAGAAGGGTCTGGGCTTTTGATTTTGGCAACTTTTTGAGGTAAAAAGCATTAGCTTAGTTTTCCTGGAGTTGAGTAGGAGGTTTGATTCCTTGAGCCAGGCTTCTACAGAGAAGAAAGATTTTTGGGTATTGTTTTGGAGCTTATTTATTGTTGAGGCCACACATATTCATGTTGTGTTATCTGCATACTGAACTAAACTAGCATGTTGAGTGGAAATAGGAAGGGGCCCAGGATAGTGCTCTGAGGGACACCTGTAGTAACTAGTTGAAAAGATGAGTAGGTTTGTTGCCATTTCATGGCTTGTTGCCTTCCATACAGCTAACTAAGAAACCATAACAAGGAGTACTTAGGGTTGCCAGGTTTCTTTGCGACTAAAACTGGACTAAAGTCACGCCCCTCACATCACACAACTCCACCCATTCCCACCCCCTCTCCCGCCCATGCCCCACCTATTTTGTGACATCACAGTGACATCAGCTGATGGGACCACCCACTTTGATGACTTAAAGAACACAGGCGGCACTAATTGCACTGCTAGGCTGCTGCAGATGTAAGTACCAGTATTAATGAAAAGTGTCAATATAGTGCATTTTTCTCCAGTTATTTATTTTCTATGTTCCTAAACCTAATTATGGATGATCCATGGAGATAAAAGGTCAAGAGCTAGCAGCCTGTGCACATGGTGGTAAATCTGATTAAAAAAATCCAAAAAAAATGTAAGCAGTTATCTTTGCTATAAAAAATTGTAAGTTTTGATTTACCCCATAAGATCGTTTAAGTCAATAACATCACTTTACTGCTCATTCAGAAATGATGATCTTAACATTCCCTTGCATTTTGAAAGTTCTGTTAAATACTGTTTGTACTGGACAGGTACTCAGTTGTTAAGATGTAACATATTTTCCGCTTTGTACGGATTAGGAAGTTTCAGTCCTTGGCTGCACCTGTATTGGGTGGGGGTCAATTGAGCTAAGTGTTACTGCCCCTAGTGTGATATTTCAGATGCTAGTACTTAAGATCTTGTACTGGGTCCCTTTTTCTTTACATGTCACATATGCAAAATGGGATAAAGGGGTTGTGGATGAATGGATTTCTAACAGGTGACATGTTTTATGTAACTTTCAAAGTATACGCCATAATCTCAGAAAAGCACACATACTTTAAAGAGTTTCATTAATGTTTTTCTATATCAGGTTGAAACAGGTAACTTCCTACAACAATGCGCCTTACAAAAGATGCAGACTGGAATGCAGTTGTAAAATGGCAATAAGACTGAATGAAAGATGACTCAAGCCTCTAGATCTAAGAAAGATGCACGTAGGAAAAGAAATCACATGCAGCTAGCACACTTGCCATTTTCTGAACATGGCAAAGAGATAGTTTTATTTTTCAATGTGGTCCCTTGCGACAGAATCAAGTAAAAGCAAAATAATGTTGGGTAACTGCAAGTGCCCAAAAAGCAAGATGCACAATTTGTTTCATGGAATATGGTTCAACATAGTAGATGAGGATAATACAAATCAGGGCGTTAATTGCTAGCAGTATTACACTGCATGGTGAAGTTCTAAAATCAGTCTGAGTGTACTACAATGCAACACTGGGCAATGTTGGCAGAGGCTTAAGCATTTTAAATCTTGCTATAAGATTTCTTTGTCACTGCTTGGTAGTTGGATAATGATAGCTAGAAAAAATTTGTCCATTAATGTATGTACTGACCAGGAATACTGAAGTTAAAGTTAAAATTTCATTGTTGTGTAGTAGCTAGTAGTGTATCGCAAGCTGGATACATTTACTTTCTCATCTCCTCTAAAAACCGGACTTCATGAGTTTAAATTTTTTAACTGGACAATTTGTCTGAAAACCGGACAGTTCGGTCAAAAACCGGACAGCTGGCAACCCTAGGAGTACTGTGAATGTCCGATTGAGGAGAGCTGAATGATAAGTCGCTTCCCATAAATCTCACTGCTAGACAGTATCAAATGCTTTTGTCAAGTTTAAGAAAATGGTGGACACAAGCAGACCATTGTTTCTAAGTTGGTATATTATATTATAAAAATGTAGTAGTGCAGTAGTGGTGCTGTGTTGGGGTCTAAAGCCATGTTGTATCCCTGAGAGCAGGTTATTTGAGGTTAGGTATTGCATCAGCTGCATAGGGATGCATTTCTCTAATATTTTGGATGTGGGCAAGAAAATTGCTATTGGTCTGTAGTTATTAAACTCTGTATATGTGCTGCCTTTGTGCAGTGTTATGATGTAGGATTTTTTCTGCAGTGATGGGATGTATCTGCTATGGACCAATTAATTAGTATGATCAGAGGGAAGGCTATCTGTGGTGGTGGTGCTGTGGTAGTGTTGGCGCCTCACAGTAAGATGTCCTGTTCGATTCTCAGCTAGAGCGTCTTCTGTGTGGAGACATGCGTGAATGGACGTACCTTCATTGAAGGTTGTGCGTCAGGGCTGGCAACTAGGCACGTAAAAATCTACTGCCAATCATTAGCAGACCGGAGTTCCACTGTGGCGACCCCTAACTGGGAAAAGCTGAAAGACACAACAACATCACAGGGAAGGCTATGACTTCTGTGGCCATTTTAAGGTAGTCTGCTGGTAGTTGGTATACAGCTCTGGAAGTAGTTTTTAGTTTAAAGAGCAACTTCATTATGAGCAAGATAGTACTGGACTAAAACTGAAGAGCTGTGGATGGGTTTGATTGAACAGGGGTAGAGAGGGGGCAGATGTATTAGTGTCTAAGAGAGAGAATATTGATTGTAGTAATGTAAGAATTAAACTGTGTGGAGATAGTCTGTCTGCTGTGTTCTCTGTTTTTTGAGACAGAGTGGTGATCTTTCCAGGGTGGAGTAGTTTATTTAGTGATGACCAAAAAAGTTTTGGGTTGTTTTTATTTTTGTCTTCTAGGTTGATATAGTGTGTTTGCTTATCTTGTTTGACACAGAGTTTTGCAAGGTTTCTAAGATGTCTAAATTGTTAGAAGGCATTTTGAGTTCTATTTTTATACCAATTTTCCAGGCTTTATCACTTTTTTATCATGATTTTTTTTGTTTCTTTTTTAAGCCATGGTGCCGGGTTGGACTATACTCTTTTGTTATGTAAAGGTCTGTAAGACTAAGTTATTAAAGTGTTCTACAGCAGTATTTAGTAGCACTGCTCTAAGTGCATTCCATTTATATTGTTTTTGTGTTTCATTGAGAGTATCTTTGCTGAAATTGGTTGTATTTCCTGTTTGATTATCGATAATATGTTTATCTAGGCTATGGTGAGTTTTAATGGCATATATTGGTATGTGGTCACTTATGCCATCTGTATGGCAACCTACGTTTTGTCAGTCCATCTGGTTTGTTTGTTAGAATCCAGTCTAATGTTGAGTGTCTCCCTGAAGTTTTATTGGTTCTAGTAGGTATGGTTATTAATTGTCTGAAATTGTACAGGTTTATGGATGCAGTGAGGGTCGTAGAATTTATGAGTTACCAGTCTATATTTAAATCTCCAAGTATTATAATTTAATGGTTAATTTGTTGGGATATCCAATACAGGATTCTTTCAGCAGTATCAGTGTTACTCCCTGGTAGTATATACATTGTTGTTAAACCTATAGTTTTCCAACTGTTGATTTTAGGAGTGTTATTAGAGGTTCAGCATGGTTAAATGTGGGTATATCCTGTGGAACTAAGGTGACGGTTAGGTGGTTAGGGAAGTTTTATAGGTGATTGCTATACCACCTGCACACTTGTTTTGTCTGTCAGGCCTGATTATATTGTATACTGGAGATTTGTGATCTTATTATCCTTTGTTTCTTTTTGTTTCTTTGTTTCAGGTTTCTTTCAGTAGCTATGACTACATCAGGAGTGCATGTATGTCATAGATTTTATTGCATATACTCCTTAGGTTCATATTTAGTAAGGTGAGCTTGGGTTGTGTTTTTTTTTAGATGTATTAGGTGACTGGTTGATTTTGGAGATGGAAATGATAGTGTTATGAATAGTGGGACATGGGTTGGGGTGAATATCTCAACTAATTTTTGAACTGATGCACATATTTTAAAAGATACTAAACAGATTTTAATAATGCTTTATGAATGAATGGCTACCCTGCCCACTGATTTAACATACTGGCTTGTCACCTTGGATGTTCAATCCCTGTTTACCGTAATTCCCAATACTGTAGGAGTGGAATGTATACGTAGGTGCTTAGGGTTATGTGATAACTATTCTCAGCTCCAGATTGATGTATTATGTTTATTGTTGGAAGCTGTCTTAAGAAATAACATTTTTATGTTTAATGGAGTAACCTACATACAAAAGGATGATGTAACTATTGGCACTTCGTGTGCCAATAGCTACGCCAACCTAGTTATGGCTGATTGGGAACATCATGAGTTGTTCAACCTATCCAGCTTTAAGAAGAATATGGTGTTTTACGTCCGTTTTGTGGATGATCTTTTTCTCATTTGGACAGGTGATAGGAATGAGCTAGAAATGTTTTTTTACTGAAATTAACAGCTTGACTTCATATCTTAAGTTTACATCTTAAGTTTACTATGAATAAATCATTAATATCTGTTCCCTATCTAGATGTCTATATAGAAAGGCTGACCAATGGTTTACTTAATACAGGTGTTCATAGAAAACCCTGTCATAGGAATGCCCTGTTACACAGAAATAGTATGCACCCTGACTTTGTGTTTTGGAATATAATTAGAGGGCAGGCTATGTGGATATCACGCCTTAATTCCAACGATGTGGCATTTAAGGGCGAATTGGCTGACCTACAGGATAGATTATTGCATAGGTCATATTGTATGAGAGAAATCTTAGAAAGGTTTGAGGGAACAGATACATTGAGAAGGACAAAACAGCACCATTTTTCATGGATAGGAGCCATATATCAAATATTGAAGGAGATATCATTGGAGATCCACCCATACCTACTACAGAAATTAAGATAGTTTTCTATCACACACAGGATGTTAATAGAATTAAGGATATCTTCTCTAGACACTGGGATATTCTTACTGTTGACCCACATATTAGATTCATAGTGGGCATTAGACCACATTTTACGTATAAGAATAGAATGAATTTACATAGACTTTTATGTCATCCCTCAGATAGTAGATTTAGAATGACTGAACCTAGACATTGTTGCACTATGGCTTGTAATAGTTGCAATTTTTGCAACTATATAGATACTAGTGCTTGTTTCACACACCCACTGACCTCACAGTATTTTGATTTTAAAATAAGTAACTCTTGTGACTCTGAACATGTAATGTATTTAGCTAAATGTGCATTATGTTCGGCATTTTATGTCGGCAAAACAGATAGAAAATTGAAATACAGAATAAGAGAACATCTTTATAATATTCGTACTAAATCCTGTAAAAATGCACTTTCAAAACATGTTATTGAGACTTCTGATGAGCACAGGTTTAAGTTTTTGGTAATACAAGTTAATAAACCTAATCAGAGGGGTGGAAATGTGAGGAATTTTATGGAACAGTGGGAGGTTAAGTGGATCATAAGATTAAGTGCAGATAAGAAACCGGGTTTCAATGATAAACTCCCTATGAGACCCATGATAAAAGGGAGAAAGCTAAAGATTAAATAGTTTTAGTTAGGTTTTACATTAATAATAAACGTTTTTTAATATAAAATTTATTTATGTTTATGTATTTTCTATATGTTTTATATTGTGTTTAGTCAGATAATATATTATTTTAGTGAACTCTCTATTATATGTATTATATCTAGACATGTCTTAATAATGTTTTATTTTTTGTTATTATTTTGAGAATGAATTAACTAATTTATGCAATGCAGGAAATTATGTCGTTTATCCAAGTGTATTTATACAATCATTTTTTATGGAATACTATTGGCCTGAGGAAGCCCATAAGGGTGAAAGCGCTTGCCAATCCTCTATGTATTAAAGCTGTTTTATTTTTTGAGGCTCTATTTCGCCAGTTTATTCTGCCTGTTTGTTTATGTGGAGGACCTTGATCAGCCCTGGCATGTTCCTGAGCTTGATTTGTTATTTTTATGTTTTATACTTTATGCTACAGGAGCACTAGCATTTGGATAGCTGCATTTTTGACATTGTACAAAACATGCTTACATTTCCCTACTTACACTTTCCACAAACACAAAATCTTGAGATCCTTTTCAAATCTAACCCCAGCCCAGTAACTCTCATATAACCTATGGAAGATAACATTTCGTATCAATTTGTGAAAGTAAACTTTATCTTCTTTCTTGTTTAACTTGCTTTCAAGCATTTTCCCCAAGCTTAACAAGTTACAAAGAAACTAAAATAGGAAAAATACCACATCCATACTAAACAGTACCTTTCTAGAAGAGCCTAATTTTCTTTTGAATCTAGTTGTTACTGTGACTGTTTATCAGAGACCAGCTTACCCACTTTATGTATGTGGTCATGACATATTTAAGCAACAGCACCTGAAACAGAGATTGTCTCCAGAGAGCTACATTCCTTTCCCCAGTACTCAACAAAATATTATCTTTGAGGTTGTATCAACTCAGAGGAAAGAGAAATACAGTTTTTAATTTTTCCCCAAGGTTAGTACAACTTTGAAAATAGTATATTTCAAAATGCCTCCATATTAAGGTGGTGGGTGGGTGGGTGGGGGGGGCATAGCATCCTCAAACTTGTTGCAAAATCTATATATTACCTCTACTACATCTAGCTTAATGCAGTAGTTATCTGGGGATGTAGGACATTGTGGCCATTATAGCCAGTGCTGACAAGATGGATATCAGGTAAGTAAAGTGGACCCTTGTAAATCATATATTTCTTTTCTTTTCAAAACTCATTAGCATATTATTTGATTTTATATTATCAGACACCAAGTTAACAAAAGAGAAAAACAAAAATACAGACATAGGTTCATAGGTAGGTACTAGGCTATCGGCTCAAGGGCCTACGTAAGCCTAGCCAACAAGGTACCATAGCTTACGCCACCCAAGAAAGTTATTTTCCTGTGCCACTGTCCAGCAGAGACACAGAAGTGAACCCCGGGGTGTATTTCCTATTTCCCATCCACTCATCAAGATTTTTCTTGAAGAGTGCTAATGAAGAACTTTGCTTGACATAGATGGGTAGCTTGTTCCAGAGTATAAGAAGTCTCTCGGACAGGAATCTATCCCTCCAGTGTGTCCTGTTTACTGTGGTGACAAGGTTTAGGTCCCTAGAGCATGTAGCTTGGAGGGATTGGGATTTCTTTAGGTGTAGCATGTCCAACAGCTCTGGGCTTGACATAGCTTTATATGTTAGACAGAGATCACCTCGGAGTAGGTGATATACTACGGAGTAAAGCTGGAGTTTTTTGAGGTGGTCAGTGTAGGGCATTTGTTTGAGGCCAGCAATCTTCTTTGTGAGGTACTTCTGTGGCATTTCCAGCTGCTGCAGATGTCTTGTGAGGTACATTCCAAAAGGGGCGTTGTACTCTATAATGGTTCTAATGAGTGATGAGTAGAGGGGAACAATGACCTCTTTTATTCTGGATGAGAACCCTTTTATGATGAGGTGTGCCATGTAGAAGGACTTCCTGACTACTGTGGCAATGTGACTATCAAAGGAGAGACTACTGTCCACCTGGGTCCCAAAGTCTCTTATCATGCATTCTGTGTTAAGTAGATTGCTGCCTATGTGGTATTTCATGGGTACAGAGTTTTTACCAAAGGGGATGACACTGCACTTTTTGGCACTGAGCTTGAGGCCATGGCTCTGACACCAGGCATCTGTCTCAGTGAGGCCATTCTGTAGGATGTCCACATCATTTGGGGACTTGACTGTGGCTCCTAGTTTGCAGTCATCTGCTAACTTCGTCAGCCAGAGGCCTTCTGTTTTTGCCTGTACTTCAGAGAAGTAGATACCAAACAGGAGAGGTCCCAGGACATAATGCATGAACAGAACTATACCAAACATGCATAAAACTATAATATACTTATTTACATCAGTGCCATTCAGCTAATTAAACAATGTAATTAATTATATAAAAATTTCATAAATAAACACTCATGATAGAAAATGGGGAAATATTGAAAATCCAATAAAGAACAGACTCTGCAAGGGGAAAGAAAATGGGAATATACAATGCTAAATAACTTTTCCCAAATTTCCAGCAGAGTGGATCTTTCATTATTATTGTAAATAACCACTTTATATGCCAGCAAGTGTTTGGTAGCCATTTGTTTAAAATCTCCCCTTGTAATTGCAAGTCTATCCATCCATTTAGATGCAATATAAAGCTTCATTAGGAGGAAGAGGGTAATAAAAATAGAAGCTTGAGATGGTGATACATCTACAGGAGGGTTATGGAATAATGTAAATTCCCATGTCAGCTTTGTCTTTTCATATCCCATCCTTTGGAGTTGAATCATTAGGGAGTTCCATAATTGATATATGCATTTACAGCTCCCAAAAAGATGGAGTAAGTCCACTTTTTGGAACTTACAATAAGGATAATCTGGTGAAGTGGATGTGTTAATTTTGTTTAAAACCATGGGGGTGAAATAGGCATTATCAATGATCATGAGTTGAGTGTGCATAATTTTTTTCCGGGAGATTATCTTAGAAGTTACTTTGATTCTTTTATCTGTTGCTCTGAGATCGAAAGGTTCATTTTTATCCAATAGCTAGAGAAGAGTGTATTATTTTGATATTTAGTTGCCGTTACCAACCTGTATGTATTCAGTATAAATTTTTCTGTAGATAACATAAGTTTCCACAGGGAATCAGAGTTATCTATGTCCCCAATTGTCACTGTTATAGAGGTATCAAAAGCATAGCTTTTTGATTTACCTTAGAATAACTGTGTATGTTTTAGGTAGCTTAAGATGAGTTCTCATTTCAATGATAGAAAATCACGCAAGGGGAAGACGTCCAAGATTAGTTTATTCTTTAACAAGGGTAAATTATTTAGACTGAGCATTAAGTTATTGAGTCTCAGATTTGGATTAAGGTGTAAGGGTTGTAAAGTTTCCAAGGCTGCTGATAGATTTAAAATTGCAACAGTTTTTGTAAATAAGTGATAAAGTATTTTAATGGGTTAATGATCTTGTAAGTTATCAATTCTTTTTTACCAAGAAAAGGAAGTGCTTTGGGATTAAAATTGACCGATTTTACATATTTATAATATAGTGTTACCCATATAGGGGTCCACGTGTGATTTATTGGGTTATATTCTGTGATTTTTATTATCCTACTGTTGTTAACACTATCAAAATACAATCTGAAATCTTGAAGATTAAGTCCCCCATTTAGTTTCAGTTGAATTAGTTTGTGGTATGATATTCTTACAGATTTAGGTGACCATATGAATTTAGCTAAGAATGTGTATAATTTTTTAAAGAAATGATTGTATATTATCACATGGGAGGTCATGAAAATATATAATAATCTAGGTAAAATAATAACAAAAAACGAATGTAGAATAAGTCCAAAGAGCAATCCAAAACACTTTATTCATCATAGCACAAAAAAAAACTGTTGGTTAAGCGCTTTCATCACAAAGTGACATCATCAGAACCAAGAACAGTAGAGCTCATTCAAACCTGGAAAACTGCAGGCATCAAAGTGTAACTGCCAAAACGTTTCCCTCTGCAGTAAAAAATTCTGCCAGTCACCAGGAAAAACACCAATCTTGACTTGCTCTAGTACCAAAAATTTAAACTGTATAAAACCAGCACACAGCTCAGCATGTCTAGTCAGGGCACTTTTGTTGTCATTTTTCCTGCTGCTGTAGTCATGCTGGTAAATTCTTTTATTAAGGGAATTGAAGTTTGTAATTAGATATATTTGAGAAAGTATTAATGTCCTTCAGTAGTTTGGATATATCTGAACTTGGGTAAGAAAAATACAGATTGAAATCATTTGCAAAAGCTGTCAGGAATACTTTACTATTAAAGAGTATTGGAAGATTGTGACAGATATGCTGTTTAATAAGAAGGAAAAGCGCTTCTAGATATAGGTTGAAGAAAAACAGGGATAAAGGGCAGCCTTCTCTTGTTTCATTTTTAATCATAATTCTATTGGAAAGGTTTTTATTTATATATAAAATTGTATAGGATTTGTCATATAGTGTTTTAATCGTTTGAATGAAGTTAGAAGGGAAACCAAAGTAGGATAATACTGATAGCAAGAAACTTTTAGTTATGTACTTACCATAACGATAGATGTATGGGATCCATCTCGCCTACATTCTTGACAGATGGGCTCGGAGCCGAGAATCGGCTCTGACTCGGCCTATACTAAAGCACGAAGTTTCTTATTGGCTGGGCCAACCCCCTATCCCAGGATGCACCACGCTCAAACCCCCAGATCTTGTTTGCCCCACAAAAAACTCATCCACAAGCATCAAACCAACCAGAAAAACAAGGCAGGAGAGGACAAATAATACTTCCTAGAAACCTCAACAACAGAGTTTCCTCCAGATCCAATAGGTAGCGGGAAGGAGGGTGGGTATGTAAGAATGTAGGCGAGATGGATCCCATACATCTATCGTTATGGTAAGTACATAACTAAAAGATGTAGTGAGATCCTATCTCGCCTACATTCTTGACAGATGGGACAGTGTCCCTAGCACCTTTATCCTGGGAGGCTCACTGGAAGACACTCCTGAGCACTGTGGAACCAAAGGACGCCCGATCCCTGGATGCCACATCTAATTTGTAATGAGAAATAAAGGTATGTGGAGAAGCCCAAGTGGCTGCCGCACATATTTCATCCACAGACAGTCTGGCGTGGAAGGCCACTGAAGTTGCCATGGCCCTAGTAGAATGAGCTCTAACTGGAAATGGGAGGTCCCTCCCTGTTGATGTATAAATAAATGAAATAGAATCCCTGATCCATCTGGCAATAGTGGACTTAGTCACTGCTTTGCCAATTCTGTTGTCCGCAAAGGCCACAAACAACTGGTCTGACTTCCTGTGCTGTTGTGTCCTGTCTAGGTAAAACCTCAGTCGTCTATGCACATCCAAATGATGAAGTCTGTATTCTGCTTCACCGGAAAAATTTGGAAAGAAAACTGTTAGCTCTATAGATTGTTGCAGACAAAGAGCAAAAGAAACCTTAGGAAGGAAAGACGGGTTCAACCGTAGGGAGACTCTATCCTTATGAAAGATCAGATAAGGAGCTTTGACAGAGAGGGCTTGAATCTCTGAAACCCTTCTGGCTGATGTAATAGCTACCAAGAAGGTGGTCTTCCAGGATAAGAACTTTATGTCACAAGTGGCCGCCGGCTTGAAGGGAGGAGACGTCAAGGCTTCTAGAACCACATTGAGATCCCATGGCAGTACAGGTTGTGACACCGGGGGGCGAAGTAACCAAGCTCCCTTGAAGAAGGCCTTGCACAATTTATGACTCATGAGCGAGGGCTCAAAGGCAACATGGTAGTTAGAAATAGCTGCCAATTGTACTTTAAGTGTGGAGACTGCAGAACCCTGTTGAAAAAGTGTTGCCAGAAAATCTAGCATTGCCGAAACTGGGGCTGTCAGAGGGTCAAGGTTGTGCCGCTGGGCCCAAATGGCAAACCTCTTCCATTTATTGGAATATAACTCCTTAGTGGAGGCCTTGTGGGAAGAGGACAGGATCCGGACCACCTGCGGTGAGAGGATATGCTGTCTGACTAAGGTCGGAAGTGGAGCAGCCAAGCCGCTAGCTTGAGAGTCCGCAGAGAAGAATGGGGCTGACCTGACTGCAGGGTCAGGAAGTCTGGAATTGGATCCAGAATCCAAGGACCCTCCACCGCATACTTCCGGAGGAAGGGAAACCACCAAACCTGGCTGGGCCAGTGTGGAGCGATCAGAATCATGCTGCTTCCCAAGGAGGTCACCTTCTGAATCACCTTTGGTAGTAGAGGGACCGGAGGGAAGGCGTAGAGTAGACCGGAGGGCCAATTGTGGACTACAGCATCCCTGGGCGACTCACCTGGAGGGGGAATCAGGGAGAAGAAGTTGCTGCACTTCGCATTCCAGGGGCTGGCAAAAAGGTTGCAGCAGGGAAAACCCCACTTGGAGAAATTGCGAGCCGCTACTTGGTTGTTTAGGGACCACTCGTGAGGCATCAGAATAACTCTGCTCAGCCTGTCTGCTATCACATTGGACTTCCCTAGAATGTGCGTAGCTACCAGGAACCTCTGGGTAGCGATTGCCCATTGCCACACTCTCAAGGCTTCTCTGCAAAGGGGGTAAGACCTGGTTCCTCCCTGTTTGTTTAGGTACCAAACCACTGACATATTGTCTGAGAAAACTGCGATGGTACCCTTGGGAAGAGAGGTGTGCAGTGCCTGCAACACTAGGAGAACTTCCCTCATTTCCAGCACATTGATGTGTAAGTGGGTTTCGTGATCCTGCCATGTGCCTTGGACCATCTTGCCCAGGTAATGCCCCCCCACCCTATCTGGGAGGTGTCTGTGGTCACTGTGGCAACAGGAGGGGGGGGCAGAATGACCTCCCTTGATTCAGGTTGGAAGGGAGGAGCCACCACCGAAGATCCTGCTGGCAGGATTCTGTAAGGAGAATCGGGTGGGATCACGGTAGTTCTTGGTATGACCACTGGGTCGACAGGAACCATTGAAGAACTCACATGTGCAGTCTTGCCAGAGGGACTAGCAGAATGGAGGCGGCTATCGATCCTAAAAGCTGAAGAATCATCCTGGCTGGGGCTTTCCATTGGGGCAGCAAAGCTAGTACTTGGTCCTGTAATATCCTTATCCTCTCTGTTGGTAGAAATGCTCACATCTCTACAGAGTCTAGCTCTGCGCCTATAAAGGCAATATGCTGTGATGGCAGCAATACAGAGTTTTCCCAGTTGAATGTGATTCCTAACAAATGACCCAACTGGATGGTGGCACACACAGCTAGAGTGAGGAGATGCCTGATGGGGGTGGAGAGGAGCCAGTCATCTAGATACAGAAACACCTGGAATCCCAGATGTCTCAGGTGAGCCATCACCACTGCCAGACATTTGGTAAACACCCTGGGGGCTGTGGTAAGACCAAAGGGCAGGGCCTGGAACTGGAAATGACTGGCTCCCAGGCAGAAGCGTAAGTGAATCCTGGACGCTCGGTTTATCTTGATATGATAGTAAGCGTTGTTGAGGTCGATGGAGCACATCCATACTCCTTTTTCCAGCAATGGGAAAATAGACTGTAATGTGATCATCCGGAACTAGGACTTTTTTATGAAACGGTTTAGGTGGCTGAGGTCCAGGATGGGTCTCAAGCCCCTGTTTTTTTGGGCACCAAAAATAACCTTGACTAAGTTCCTAATCCGGTCTGGTCTGCGGGGACTGGCTGGATGACTCCCTTTTTGAGCAGTTTGGCGACCTCTATAGCTGCTTGATCCCGCTGACTGGGTGGCATGTCCGGGATTCTCCTTGAAGGTGGAGGGGGATGGATAAAGGGAATGGTGTAACCTCCGGCGATGATACGAAGCACCCACTGATCCTGGGTGATGGAACCCCAGGCCCTTGGATGCTCCAAAAATTGACCCCCGACTGGCTCCGGAGACGCACAGTCGGGTTGTCCCTCAGGGATGCTGGAAGGAGGAACCACGAAAAGATTCGCGGTCTCCTGTGTTGCGGGGGCCTCCGCCACCTCTAGGGCGATGTCTTCCAGAATAGTTCCCCCCTCCTCTGCCTCTGTGAGTGGGGTCACTTTGATGGGCAGGGAAAGACTTTTGGGACTTCCTGAACCACATTTTTCCTCCCCTCTGAGCCTTGGGATAAGTTCTTGAAGGGAGCGAAAAACGGGCCCCAACGGCAGCAAAGTCTTGCCCTCCTGCTCGCATCTAGTGAGTGTGTCTTTCACCTTGGGTCCAAAAAGAGAGGACCCGTCGAATGGAGCGTCTGTGAAAGAAGACTTGAAAGCCTCCGCAAAGTGACACAAATGCATCCAGGCTTGCCTCCTAAGGGCTACGCCCAAACTCGCTGCCCTACTCGCCCCTTCTGCTGCATAAGATATGAGCCTCATGGACGAGTTAATAATAGATGAAAGGGTAGACAGCTGGGCATTGACAGAATGCGTCAATGCCTCAGGCATGTTACCCGAAAGTGTATCCCCTAACTCCTTAATGAGATCCCTTTGGAGCCTCGTAAAATGACACAAATAATTCAGCGACCTCAAGGTAAATGTCGCTGAAGTCAGGGTATGCTTCCAGTACCTATCCATGCTCCTGGACTCCTTGTTAGGAGGATGGATAGACCTAGATGCCTCTGCCACATCTTGCTGGGTGGCAGACCCCACCACCATAGCATCTACCAGAACTCCCTTGGTTAGGAATTCTTTACCAGGGGGTGCAGATAAAAATTTGTTGGGGCGAGAGGGAACTGGCTCCACAGAATCAGGATGCTCCCACACCCTTCGACAAATAAGGTCCAGCAATTCATCGAAGGGTGGAGACACCCAGGAGGCAGAGGGCTGAGCTCCGATGGCCTTGAGGAAGACCGACTCCTCTGCGGAAGGGGTTTTGGAAAGCCAGTCGCCCCTCTGTCTCAAGATCTTCAGGACATCGGAGAACAAGACATCATCAGAGGACAACTTAGGGGACCCTTCCATATCATCAAGATTGGTGTCCAAGGTGACGGACACATCCGGGGAGTCTATGTGTTTCCTCTTGCACAATTTTTTCCGGGGTGGCTCTTCAGGCAAGGACTTTGAAAGCTCCTCGGAAAAGGGGGGACCATGCATGGAGGAATCCTCAGGCCTTGGAGCCGCGCTGTCCGAAGATAAGGGGGCACCAGGGGCTCTAGTCGCCCTGTCCAAGGAAGGAGTCACAGATTCCAAAGTCACTAGAGAATTGTTCAGTGCGCTCCTTATCGCCTTGAAGGTGGGCCCACCAGAATCTGAAGAAATGCTCGGCCGCGAGACCATGACTGGCGTCGGGGTCCCCCTAGCCAAGGCACCAAGTGGGAGATTTGGGGCCAAAAGTAGAGGCCCCGACAAATCCCCCTCAGGCTTGGCTGAGGACACCCAAGAGCTGAAACCCCTGGAAGGAACAGAAGGGGTTGGAGTTGAAGACGGTGCCGACAGACTAGCAGTGGGTCTCGGAACCATCTCAGGGGCTTCACCCGACTCTGTGAGCTCTGTCTCTGATGACACCAGGGTTGTCGGAGGAGGAAAGGACGGTATTGAAAGGGCTGGCTC
Organism: Protopterus annectens; assembly: GCF_019279795.1. Classification (NCBI taxonomy): domain Eukaryota; kingdom Metazoa; phylum Chordata; order Ceratodontiformes; family Protopteridae; genus Protopterus; species Protopterus annectens. The sequence continues at coordinate 1,421,628,328 of NC_056731.1, forward strand.
CGACCTTTGGGCTGGAGCCGAAAACAATTTGGATAAAACAGGTGACTGAAGGAACCTCTGGACCACCACCAAGTCTGAAAGTCTGGAGAACCTGGAAGAAACAGATGGGGGCTGAGAAACTCTTCCTATCTGCTCCGAGGTAACACTAGGATGTCGACTCCTAATTGGCTCCATAAGAGTCGGAGCCGAGGAGGAGTTGACCAGCACCAAGATGCCCCTCGGTGCCGATGGTTCAGGAGCCAACCCTGGAGCCGAAATTCTCACCTGCGGCTCCAACGCCAATGGAGCCGAGGCAAACTCGGTTTTGAGGTCCCTATCCTTCAGCTCCGAGACCAATGGAGCTGAGGAAGATGACCCCAACATGGATCCTATTTCCTGTGGCTCCGAAAGCAGTGGAGCCGAGGAAGAGGACAAGGATGTAGTGTGATCCTATCTCACCTACATTCGTAACTGATGGTCTCGGAGCCGAGAAACGGCTCCGACTCGGCCGATAAACTAGCACAAAGTCTCTGATTGGCTTTGCCAACCCCTCTATCCCAGGATGCACCACACCCAAGCCCCCAGATCTCATTTGCCACTTCTAGAGATACGACGTGGTCTTGAGTTGGCTGTGGCTAAGTACCCTATTTTTTTAGTCAAAATTTTGGCTTTTGGTGGGTTTTTCTTAAGGATTAACCAAAAACAGCTATTTTCATAGCTATCTTGTTGTTTGACTGTGTATTAATTGTTTTAGCTTAAAGTTTGTTTTCTGTGGTAAATTCCAGGTGTTTGGTGGGCTAGGTCTGTTTAACTTAGAGGGCCTTAGCCCTGCCTTTAGAGTGTTTAACTTAGAGCTACCCCCATTCCTTTCCTCCTTCTGGGTGTGTTTTGTGAGAATGTCTGGGAAAGAACATAAGCCTTCTGGCTTCAAGAAATGTACCAAATGCAGATACAAAATGTCTATCACAGATGGCCATGACATATGTGTTTACTGTCTAGGGGCCAAGCACTTGCAAGAGTCTTGCAGTGTTTGCCATGCCTTCTCCTCGAGGGTCCTCCAGGAGAGAAAAAATAAACTGATTTTAAGAAGATTAATCAGACCTTCCTTTGAAGAGGTTCTTCTATTCGCAGAGCCTCGTGGTAAGAAGAAGAGGTCATCGGCTCCGACCAGTCCATCGGATCCGCCGGCCAAAAGAGGAAAATCTATGTCTTCATCTTTGGCGCCATTGCCCTCGGAGCCGACAGATGAGAGACCAAGTTCTGCTTCCCCTTCCTCGGTTCCACAGGCTTCAGAGCCGATGGAAAGGTTTCGGAATTGGGATTTCTCCCCTCGGCTCCTATGACTTTGGAGCCAATAGATAGAGGGTCAGCTCCGGGATTGGTTTCTTTGGCTCTGAAGGAAGTTTTGGTGTTTCTTGAGTCTGCCTCGGCTCCAATGCTGTTGGAGCCGATTTGGAGCTGAACTCCTACGGTAATTTTGGAGCCTATGGAGACAGTTTGTTGAGCCCCTTCAGTTTCCTCCATATCCTCTAGGCTCTCTGATTCAGATCTGGACAGGGTCGTCCAGAGGCTCCTACAGTCACCGGTCTTTTACAAATTGCTGTCGGCTCCAGCCCAGTCGGCTATGGAGCCAGCCTTGCCTGTACCATTGCTTCCTCCTTCGACAACCTTAGGGTCATCAGAGCCAGAGTTTACAGGAGCTGGGGAAGTTGTCGCGTCGGTTCTGAGACCCACTGCTAGTCCGTCGGCATCAACTTCTGCTCCGACCTTCTCGATAACTTTCTTCAGGTCCTGGTACTCGTGGCTCTTCTGTCGGGCCTGACGGGGAGTCATCGGGGCCTCTGGTTTCGGCTCTGAGTCTCCCTCTTGGTGCTTTGGCGAGGGGAGCCCCGACTATGGTCAGGGCCTCGGAGGTGGGTCTTTCAGCAGACTCTGGTGGACCCACCCTCGAGGCCATAAGCTCCTTCCCTGGCGACGACTGGAGCCTCTGTTGCACCCCTGTCCTTGGACAGTGGGGCTCCCAGGCCTGAGGAAACCTCCTTCTGTGGTCCCCCAGTTTCTGAAAGGCCGTCAGAGTCCTTGCCTGAGGAGACCCCTAAGAAAAAGATGTGTAAGAGGAAGCACGTGGACTCCCCAGATGAGTCCGTCACCTCAGACACCGATCTGGATGATGCAAAAGGATCCCCTAAGTCGTCCTCTGACGATGTCTGATTCTTGGACATACTAGAGATCTTGAGACAGAGGGGTGACTGGCCTTCCAAGACCCCTTCCGCGGAAGAGTCGGTGTTCCTCAAGGCCTTCGGAGCCCAGCCCCTGGGTATCTCCACCCTTCAAGTTACTGGACATTATTTGTCAAAGGGTGTGGGAACACCTTGACTCTGTGGAGCCTGTCCCCACTCGCCCCAATAAATTCTTGTCTGCACCCCCCGATAAGCAATTTCTCACTAAGGGAGTTCCGGTAGATGCTATGGTGGTGGCATCTGCCACTCAACAGGATGTGGCAGAGGCTTCGACGTCTATCCATCCGCCTAACAAGGAATCTAGGAGCATGGATAGGTACAGGACGCGTACCCTATCTTCAGCGACCTTTACGCTGCGATCACTGAATTATTTGTGCCATTTCACAAGACTACAAAGGGATCTCGTGAAGGAGTTGGGAGATACCCTGTCAGGACATGTGCCTGAGGCATTGGCTCAGTCTGTCAACGCCCAGCTGTCGACCCTGTTGTCCGTCATTAACTTGTCCATGAGACTCATTTCATATGCGGCCGAGGGGGTGGGTAGAGCAGCGAGTTTGGGTGTAGCCCTAAGGAGGCAGGCTTGGATGTGCTTGTGTCACTTTGCGGAGGCGTTCAAGTCTTCTTTCACAGATGCCCCCTTTGATGGGTCCTCCCTCTTTGGACCCAAGGTGAAGGACACCCTCACTAGATGCGAGCAGGAGGGCAAGACCTTGTCTGCCATCGAGGCCTGTTTTTCGCTTCCCACGAGACCTTATCCCAAGGCTCAGAGGGGAGGAAAGATGTGGTTCAAGAAATCGCAAAGGTCATTCCCGGCGCATCAAGGTGAGCCCCCCTCCAGAGGTAGGGGAGGGGGGAATTATTCGGGAAGACGTCGCCCTAGAGGTGGTGGAGGCCCCCGCAACACAGGAGACCGCTAATCCTTTCGCGGCTCATTCTTCCAACGTCCCTGAGGGACGGCCCGACTGTGCGTCTCCGGAGCCAGTTGGGGGTCGATTTTCAGAGCACCTGAAAGCCTGGGAGTCCATCACTCAGGATCAGTGGGTGCTCCGGATCATCGCCGGAGGTTACACCATCCTGTTTATTCACCCCCCCACCCAGGAAAATCCTGGATGTTCCACCCAGTCAAAGGGTTCAAGCAGCGACAGAAGTGGTAAAGCTGCTGGAAAAAGGAGTCATCCAGCCAGTCCCTGAAGGCCAGGCCAGATTAGGAACTTACTCAAGATTATTTTTGGTGCCAAAAAGAACAGGGGACTTGAGACCTATCCTGGATCTCAGCCATCTCAACCGCCAGAAGAAGTCCAAGTTCCGGATGGTCACGCTACAATTCATTTTTCCATTGCTGGAAGAAGGAGTTTGGATGTGCTCCATCGATCTCAAGGATGCCTATTATCACATCAAGATAGACAAGGTGTCCAGGACTCATTTACGCTTCCGCCTGGGAACCAGTCACTACCAGTTTCGAGCCCTGCCCTTTGGTCTCACCACAGCCCCCAGGGTGTTTACCAAGTGCCTGGCAGTGGTAACGGCTCACCTGAGGCGTCTTGGATTCCAGGTGTTTCCGTATCTAGACAACTGGCTCCTCACTGCTCCCACCAAGCATCAACTCACTCATGCTGTGGCTACTACCATCGAATTGGGTCAATTGCTAAGCATAACATTCAACTGGGAAAAGTCTGTATTGTTGCCATCACAGCATGTTGCCTTTATAGGTGCAGAGCTAGACTTTATAAAAATGCGAGCCTACCTCCTAACAGAAAGGATAAGGATTTTATAGAACCAAGTCAAGGAACTATTGCCCCATCGGAAAGTTCTGGCCAGGTTAGTCCTTCAACTCTTAGGATCCATGGCGGCATCTATTCTATTAGTTCCGCTGGCAAGACTGCACATGCGGATTCTACAGTGGCTCCTATTGAGCCAATGGTCCTTCCAGGAACTCCCGTTGTCCCACCCGATAATTATCACGGACTCGTGTCGGCGGGATCTTCACTGGTGGCTTCTCTCCTCCAACCTGAACCTGGGCAAATCCTTCTACCTTCCATCCCCCATTGCCACGGTGACCACGGATGCCTCCCAGATAGGGTGGGGGGCATTACCTGGGCAGGACTGTCCAAGGCACTTGGCAAGATCATGTGACTCGTCTACATATCAATGTCCTGGAAATGAGAGTGGTGCTTCTAGCGTTGCAGGCACTACACAGCTCTCTTCCACTGGGGATGATTGCAATTCTTTCAGACAATATGTCAGTGGTTTGGTACCTCAACAAACAGGGAAGGACCAGGTCTTACCCCCTTTGCAGGGAAGCCATGAGAGTGTGGGAATGGGCGATTGCTTCCCAGAGGTTTCTAGTGGCAACTCACATTCCCGGGAAATCCAATGTCATAGTGGACAGGCTGAGCAGGGACATCCTGATGCCCCACGAATGGTCCCTGAGCGATCAAGTGGCGGATCGGATCTTCGCCCGGTGGGGGTTGCCTTGCTGCGACCTATTTTCCAGTCCGCTGAATGCAAAGTGCGACAACTATTTCTCCTTGATCCCTGCTCAAGGGGAAGTACCCAGGGATGTGCTGGTCCACAAATGGCCCTCCGGTCTACTCTATGCCTTCCCCCCACTTCCTCTACTGCCCAGACTGATTCAGAAGGTGATTCGTCTGGGAAGCACCATAATCCTGATAGCCCCCATTCTGGCCCCGTCAAGTGTGGTTTCCATTCCTGCGGAAGTATGCGGTGGACAGCCCATGGATCCTGAATCTGATTCCGGACCTCCTGACTCATCAGTCGGGGCAGGCCCATCCGTCTTTATGGACTCTCAAACTGGCGGCTTGGCTGCTCTGCTTCCAACCTTAGTCAGGCAACAGGCGTTTTCGCCTGAGGTGGTTCAAATATTGTCCTCTTCGCATAAGCCTTCTACCAAGGGTATTTACTTTAGCAAATGGAAGAGATTTGATATTTGGGCCCAGCGGCATAACCTTGATCCCCTGACAGCCCCCGTTTCCGCGGTTCTGGATTTTTCGGCTTCTCTTTTTAGCCAAGGTTTCGCCGTTTCTACGCTGAAGGTACAATTAGCAGCAATTTCCATGTTGCCTTTGATCTTTCACTCATGAGTCACAAATTGTGTAAGGCCTTTCATAAAGGAGCGTGGTTGTTTCATCCCCCTATATCGCATCCAGTTTTGCCATGGGATTTGAATGTGGTCCTTGGTGCCTTGACTTCCCCTCCTTTCAAACCAGCAACAACTTGTGAGAAAAAATTCTTGTCATGGAAGACCGCATTTTTGGCAGCTATTACTTCAGCCAGAAGGGTTTCAGAACTTCAAGCCCTTTCTGCCAAGCCTCCTTATCTCATTTTCCATAGGGACACAGTATCCCTGAGATTAAATCCATCCTTTCTCCCTAAGGTTTCTTTTGCTCTTCACCTTCAACAATCTATTGAGCTTCCAGTCTTATTTCCCGATTTTTCCAACGATGCAGAATACAGATTTCACCAGTTGGATGTGCATAGACAATTACGTTTCTATCTGGATAGGACGCAGCAGGACAGAAAATCAGATCAAGTATTTGTTGCCTTTGCAGATAACAAAATTGGCAAACCAGTCACTAAGGCCACGATCGCCAGATGGATCAGGGATTGCATGTCCTTCATTTATTCATCAACAGGAAGGTCCCTTCCATTCCCAGTTAGAGCTCATTCTACTAGGGCCATGACAACTTCAACAGCTTTCCACTCCAGACTGTCTGTGGATGAAATTTGTGCTGCTGCCACTTGGTCTTCTCCACACACCTTTGTTTCTCATTACAAATTAGACTTGATGTCCAGAGGCGTCTTTTGGTTCCACAGTGCTCAGGAGTGTTTTTTCCAGTGAGCCTCCCAGGATATAGGTGCTAGGGACGTGGTCCCATCAGTTACGAATCTAGGCGAGATAGGATCGCACTACATCTTTTAGTTATGTACTTACCATAATGATAGATGTATGCAATCCATCTCGCCTACATTCGTATATACCCCCCCTCCTGCCCCCTACCTGAAGGATTTGGAGGAAATACTTTTGGGGTTTCCACTGAAGGTCTAATTTCTTCTCTCTGGATCACGTATCTCCGTGAGTTGAGTGCATGTGAGGGAGAGTTTGTGTGGGGCAAACAAGATCTGGGGTCTTGGGTGTGGTGCATCCTGGGATAGAGGGGTTAGCTCAGCCAATCAGAGACTTTGTGCTAGTTTATCGGCCGAGTCGGAGCCATTTCTCGGCTCCGAGCCCATCAGTTACGAATGTAGGCGAGATGGATCGCATACATCTATTGTTATGGTAAGTACATAACTAAAAGATTTGGCTCTTTTCTCTGGTGGCTCCGACGGACTTGTCAGAGCCGAAGACTTCTTTTTCTTGGGCTTGGAAGAGGGGGAAGAAATAGCCTCCTCAAAAGCAGGTCTTATTAAACCTCTTAAAATCAACTTCTTTTTCCTCTCCTGTAACACACGAGAGGAAAAGGCATGGCAAACACTGCAAGACTCTTGCAAGTGTATAGCCCCTAAGCAATATACACAGATGGCATGGCCATCTGTTAAGGACATTTTATAGCCACATTTTGAACATTTTTTGAAGCCGGACGGCTTATGTTCTCTTTCCTTAGTAAACATACTACAATCACCCAAAACACAAGGATGGGAAGGGTAGAGCTCTAACTAAAACACTCAAAGAGATAGGGCAAAGGCCCTCTAACTCAAATGGGCTTAGCCTGCCAAACAAGAGGAATCACACAACAAACAGAAACAAACAACACAATCAATCACAAGGTTAGAAAAAGCTATTAAAATAGCTGTTTGGTTATGAAATTTTAAAACTAAGAGCAAAAACGACCCTAAAAAGCCAAAAACAAAAGGGTACTTAGCCACAGCCAAGTTGAGACCACGTCGTTACTTCAGAAGTGGCAAACGAGATCTGGGGGTTTGAGTGTGGTGCATCCTGGGAAAGGGGGTTGGCCCAGCCAATAAGAGACTTTGTGCTTTAGTATAGGCCAAGTCGGAGCCGATTCTCCGCTCCAACCCCATCTGTCAAGAATGTAGGCGAGATAGGATCTCACTACATCTTAAATTTTGCCTATCAAATGCATTATATGCATCAACAACAATTGTGAAGACTGGGATTTTCTTTTGATTTGCGAATGTTATTAGGGCTTCAAGAGTAAGGGTATTGTCACAGGTTTGTCTATGATGGGTAAATCCAGATTGCTCAGGTGAAATGACATGTGTTATGATTTTTCTAAGTCTACTAACATAGACAGATGTGAAAATTTTTACATCAAGATTTATTAGGGAGATGGGTCTGTAGCTCTTAGGGTCTCTAGGGTCTGCCTGTTCTTTAAGAATGAAGATTGTTTTTGAAGCATTAAGGTAAATATCATTAATCTTGTTATTTATAATGTAATTAAATAAATGTTGCAATATTCTGGCAATTAGCAGAGTAAAGCTCTTGTAAAACTCTGATGTAAAACCATCTAGTCCAGGTGCTTTATGAGGTTTTAAGTTCTTTACCGTCTTAATGATTTCCTGCTGTGAAATAGGGTCTGCTAGTATTTTTTGTTGATTAGGATCTAGTTTTGGAAAAGATACATTCTGGAGAAATAATGTTTTATCTGGTTCCGAGGTTGGAAGAATTTGCTCTCCATAAACCTGTGTATAAATTTGTTTAAACAGGTTTAGAATTTCGGTATTACTCCCGTATGTCCTATCTAAATAGTTAATTTCAGTTATGGTAGGTGTAGATTTTTGAAGAGAAATTAGTCTATCTAGTACTCCAGATTGTATTTGTGCTCCCTCAGCATATTCGGCCAGGGTTGTTATTTCATGAAATGAGAGGCTTTTGGCCTTCAATAAGTAATGGACTCTTTGGGATTTAAGTAGCTGTTCCTCGTTTTTTTTATTGAAGCATTTCTGCAATTCTAATTCCAATTTGTGTATATTTTCTTTGATTAGTGTCTCCTCTATCCTCTATGATTTTTTTATAATATACAGCTTTACTAATAAGGAAGCCCCTTATTTGAGACTTGGTGGTGGCCCATTCAATGTCTACTGGGCATTGAAAGGAAGGGATTTTGCACAATAGGTCTTTTAAGAATGTGTTGATACCTTCTATGACATCTTGCTTTAATAGGAGATTGGGATTAAGAGACCAGTTGTACCCTCTACCACTCAAATTCTTTATATCACTCCAATTTGTAATTAGTGAAACTTTTGAATGATCAGAGAAAAATCTAGTGTTAATATAGCATTCTATACTCATATTTAAAAATATATCTGAAATTAGAAAGAAATCAATTCTAGACCACATTCTGTGGCATTGTGAGTAGAAGGTAAAATTTTCTTTTATGGTATCCTTATTTTTATGTTTGAAGGGATCAAAGAGTTTGAAGTATTGTTTAAGTTCCGCAAGAGCAACAGTAGCTTGTTTATTACGTTTTATTGGGGTTTGATCTATCCGATGTGGGATCTTGATAAGCATTCCAGTCCCCTCCTATGATTAAGTAGTGGTTCTTAAATGCAGCTAAAATGTTGTATAGGGACATAAAAAAGTGCCGTTTATTACTGCAAGGGGTATACATGTTTAGGATTAAAATAGGTTTTGTTATAGAGTGGTTTCTACATACTATACAGCACCATCTTCCATCTCTGTTTGAGTAACACTTTATGATAATGTCTTGGACCGATTTTGTAATTGTTATAGCCACCCCTGTATTTTTCGTTTTTTCATCAGATGCTATCCATTCGATCCATTTTTTTCTCCCCAATCTTTAACCACTGCTCATTTGTCAAATGGGATTCTTGAATTAGTATTATATTTGCCTTAGATTTATAGGTAAGGTGTAAAAACAGGTTTCTTTTATCTTTTGACTGAATCCCCTTTAAATTCCATGATCCATTCTCCCACACTTTTCCTTACTATATGCATTAACCTTAGATGTTGGCAAAGTAGAATATGAATTTTGCTATGGATAAGAAGCTTATATCGAGATTTAATTGAATGACACACACCCATTCTTGCCCATCCCCAATGTATAACCATTACCCCTCTGAACCAAGAAGGAAGGGAAAAGATAAGAACAATTGGTTTAACTAGCTGAGTTTGTTCGAGAGTTTTAAAGTAAGTACCTCTTAAATGGGATATTTCTAAGCTGGACTTCACCTTAAGAACAAAAACTATACAGAAAAAGCCTAGCATACTAGTACTCTTTTTAAGACTTACTATCTATTGCAACCTCTTCCAATCTAGTAACATCTTTATGCCCCAGGAAACAAGGGTGCCAAAGCAGTGTAAAATTAATACACCAGGATAGAAAATCCTTAGTTAGCAACATGATATTAGCTTTGTTTTAATATAGAACATTATCAGGAACTGCAAACATGAATAAAAACCCCAATCTTTTTACAGTATAATTACTAAGGTAATCTTAGTTTGAAGAACAAGTTAGTTATGAACAGTAACACATTTCTACTACTTTATATTATTCACAGTGCCTTGACTTTACTTTTAATTGTCAGGTTTCAAAAAACATCATTCTGCTACAAGCCTTTTAACTTTCTCATTATTGCTGAGTTTTTTTTAGTTTTTCAAGGCTCTGCATTCAGTAATATAATTTGTAGGCTTGTCTGATAAGCATTTAACCATACCAGATAAACTTACAAAAATATTGTTTGTACAGCTTATCATATGTAGTATGCCACAGAATTAAGGTTTAGCAGTGTTTGTTCTTGCAACTAGTTGACAGGCAATATCAAACATCAAATTTAACCTTTATAGCTTTTAAATATCACAGTTTTTTAGTTGTGTAACACCACAGTAGGAGTGATTCCTGAAAGATTTTCAGTTGCGTAAGCTCCTATATTTACTGGACATTACTCATTCTTGTTCATGCTGAAAACTTTTGTTTGACTCATTTTTTTTATTACATTATTCTCCATTTCTTCTTAGGCAGGACTATGGCTTCATAAATGAAGCAGAAAAACTCGAACTAGAGACCTCTATATAGATGTGCACTCATTAGCACTGTAGTGATTGCTGTTCTGTCTAATGTCATATTACTTTACCATCATTCACATTAACCTGGAAAGGCAAGATGAAGTTAAGCTGTATTACATACTGCATAGCATTCTGAAAAACATGTATATAACAAGTAATGAACAGTTTCAGAACTTTAAAATATCAGCTGATTATACTCAGCCCTTGCGAGTTTGTATGTATGCCACTTTTTAAAGTGTTCACCAGTATCTGCAACTGACTAGTTTGCCCAGTGGATATCTAGGTCAGTATTAGCATAAAATACCTAGACCTGCAGTATCACTTCTCTACTGCTTGTTTTAATGCTGTTCAACAGTCCGACCATACAGTTTAGCCTTTCTAGGCTTTACATTCAGTTTATACATTATGCATCAGGGAAAAACACTTTTTCAATGTACTTATTGGTTATAATTAAGACCCGAGAGCTCTCTGAGTAACAGTACCTTTTTTTTACTTTTATGTCGATATTCAATGTTTACGAGAAGCAAAAACTGCAGTAATATAAGGTGAAATCCCTGAACTTCCACTTTTCCAGTGATTTACTGATGATAGGTGTTTAGATATTCTCTTACAGTCCCCACAAGTTAACAGCTCACTATGTCCAGAACATACTGATTTACTGGGGCTCAGAAGGCAGACGCAGAGGGAAATGGTACCGTCTTAATCTACATGGCTTGAAACTTGTGAAACTTCCTTTTCATTCCTCTAAGTCCCCTCTAGACTTCCCATCCAGCCACAGATCTGTAGCTGGGAAATTCAAAGGCCCGAAATAACCGTACCTCAATTATATTCTCCCCCTAGGGGGATAACATGGAATCGGCCACATTGGATTCACAGTCCATTTTCCTTCATGAGCCGATTATAAAGCAGATATTTCTTTACAAATATCTAGGAATACTTCTTTTGCCTCTTTGTTGGATGTGATTGACTATTTTTTTCTTTATAGAAGAACACTAATGTGTTCGGATATTTCATTTGGAATTTTATCTTTCTATTTATCAGGAAGTGGCAAAACGGAGAAAGAGCTTGTCTTGCCTGCCTTAGCTGAAGGGGAAGATCCTGTGCAAAGGAGATCCAATTGCCATTCCAGGTGAGAGAGCCTTTTTTTTTTTGTTTTGCAATTTGTAAGATGTTTGAGATATCTTGGTAGTCTAGAATCTTAACATAAATTGGTCTTGGTATATTTGGTGCTTAAGCTTCTCGTAATGCATGATGGGCTCTCTCTATTGTTATATACTGTTTCTCAACAGAGTCATCTAGTAAGATGTTTAATATTTGCTTGATAGTTGTTATTAAGTTATTATGTGTAACTGACTCAGGTACTACTCGAATAATTATATTATTTCATTGTGAACGGGCTTCAAGGTCTGTTATTTTGGTTTGCACATCCTGTCATAATTTGATGTTAGTGTTTGCAGTTTGTTGTATGCTATCAACCCTTATTTCGGTTTCCAGTATTTTTGCCTTTGACTTCTCAGTTCTGGTTAGGAGCTGATTGAAAGAGTCTCCAAAGGATTTAAATTGTAGGGTGAGGTCCTGTATTGTCTGATGAATAGGATGTAGAGCTGATTTGATGTTTTTTTAGTTAGCTGGTTGGTCTGGCTTAGTTTTAGATGCCGTTTTTGCCATTTCAGATTGTTTTGTTGTCCTTTGTCTTTTTGGTGGTGTATCTTTTTCTGGAGAGGCTAGAACTGAGTATTTAGTTTTTATAGTCAGTCTCCATGCTGCTTTCTTCCTTAGAAATTGTGTTGGCTTCTTGCATTCCTGTTTATCCTACAAAATTATGTATTGTAATCTTGATTAATCTTGAATATATATAGCTCCTATGATGATTTGAAGCCACCCAAAGGTTGCCATAAGGTATCTTGAAGCAATCTTGTATATTAGTTTGTAGTCCTCCCCTTGCCCTCTGGATTGTATTTTTATTCAGGGTTTTTGAGAGAGTTAGGAATAGCAGTGTCTACAAAACTGCAGGCATCTTGTTCTCTGTAAATCATATATTTCATCTGACCATTTCTGCTAACTTATAATGCATAAACCTCCAAAAAAACCCACTGTATGTACTATATCTATGTATCAATCTATCTTCCAGAACACTTCAAATTTTGTTTTTGTAAACATTTTCAGATATTTTTGTTTTGAATTTCAGTGCCTAAGCTTTCCATTTCTGGTATATAAAACATATCTTTCCCAAAAGGCTTCAAATTTTATTAATCTAGTTTTTAATTTTTACTTCTGCCAAGTACAAATCCTTACTTAACAGCCCCGTTCTAATTATATATTCTTTTTAAATTACAGTCTTGGAAAATAATTTTCTACTGCCCATGTCTATCAAAATAATTTTTCTAGTCCTGTAAATCACTCCTGTTTCCAAGATTTATACCTAAAACTTCATATTCTTTTTAGTAAACACTTTTCGAGTTTTCCTTACAATGCAAACAAATTTCATTGTTGCTTGTTTACTCTTAACTTTAGCTTCCATAACTTTCTGTAATCTATTACTCATAGTTACATTCTGTACTCCCTTGGGTATTATTAGCACCAAGTCAGTGAAACAGTTATTGGAAATTGTACCCCCATCCCTTCCAACAGTCCCCAATTTTTACATTTCTCTTTTACCTTTTTATGCTCTAGTTTATGTTCAGCCCAAGGATTGCAAGAGTCAAACCACACCTCAGTTTTATTTTTCTTTCTGATCAAAATGCAATCTCTTAAATAATTACTGATATAGGACATGATTTTGATATATCATCAGCCTTTTCAATTCTTTCAGTACAATTGCTTTTCAACCCACATTTCCCCAATAACCTCATCAGATCTTGACTCACAGCTTTTAAAAACTTAGCCACATTTAAAGATAGCAATACACCTTCACTCCCTTTTGACTCGCGTATTTGTTAAGAAGCAAATTTCACAACAGAAAACTCTCTAATACCCATTCCAGGACAAACAGCTTCACTTCATCTTCTATTTAAAACATTGCACATTATCTAATTTGTAGCTGCAATATTACTCCATATTGCATACTCCATATTAAGCAATGAAACTGGTTTCCAGTTACATAATAACTGGTCTTGAGGATAACATTGCAATCTCATAGTAAGAGATTTTTTAGTTTGATTCCTGGCTGGGCTGCTTTCTGTACACAATCTGCATGTCATCCCTGTGTTTGTGTGTTTTTTCTCCGGGTGCCTCAGTTTCTTCCCACAATCTAAACACATGCAGTAGGTGAATTAAACACTCCAAATTGGCCATAAGTGTGTGTGTGTGTGTGTGTGTGTGTGTGTGTGTGTGTGTGTGTGTGTGTGTGTGTGTGGTATGGAAGAACAACTGTGGCAGGGATAGCCCCCTGGCTTTGTAAACCTTGGCTCTAGATGATTGTCAGTGTTGAAGTGACACCCTGACCTCATGTGCAAAAATGGGAAAAAAGGGTTGTGAATGGATGGATGGATTATCTCCATATTTAACAATGCCTAATATGCTGCATCCTGATTAACTCTTTTACTACCAAACATTTCATTTAATACTTTCTTAAATAAACAATTACTGGCTTTCCAGCCCTTTATAAAAATCATAGTCTGACTAATATTCTCCTAGTGTATTACTCTTTTTAGTATTCTTAAAACTTCAGTTAAGCTGCACCAGTGATATGCAGCAACAAATCTCTGACTATGACCCCAGAAACATGAATTCATTTTATGGCTTAGGCTGGGAAGATGGGAATGGCCGTTCTGGGGGAAGAGGTTAGTATATTAAGAGAATTTGGCGTGGGAGCTCTGCGGCTGCTTCCCACCTGCAGACATGACTTTTGTGTAGTGTTTTAATGTGTGATATTTTGAAATTAAGTTACTACGGCAACTACATTTTTTGAGTACCTTTTTCTTAAGACATTATTTTATTATAGATTTTTCTATCAGAAAATTTATTTTAGGCATTATTACTATTTCTTTAATTCTTTCCTAGTTTAAATTTGTCCAACAAACTGAGCAAAATAGCTCCCTCATATCTAAATATTCCTTCTGTGTGATTTTATACTCTGATATCATATACTTGAACATACTCATTTTATTCTAAACACAAAATCATTCCTGGATCTTACCTACTCTCTACTATATGTAATTTTACATTTCATGAGCTATAATACATTCATGTAATTTTGAAATGGTCTTAAATTCTCATTTTGCTTCCTCTGGCTTAGTTTATTCCTTTATCTCTATCACAGTACTATTTCTTGGTTACTACAAATGATTTTAGCCTGCATAATATCTCTTACCTAGCCTTAGTTATAGTAAACCCATATCCTACAAGTCTTTATTTTTCATTCACTATATAAATCTACTACCAAAACTCTGCCTTCCTCATGTTTATATGTACTGTCAAACTTACAGCAACCTTTTTCACAAAAATGCTTGTGAACATTCTTCCAGCTCAGACATCCCCAAACCTTCTATATTTAACTTATCCCATAATAAGCTTGGTATATGAAATTAGAAAATCATCTGTGTCCTTTTGTTTAACCTCAGTTGACACCGTCCTGCCTTCCTTCGGACCTCTTCATTTACTAAATAACAATGCTCTCATTCTTCAAATAAGTTATTTGTTTATACATGTATTTTATTTCCTTATTTTGCCCTGAGTATAGAAGGTTTTAACTTCTGCCTGTGTATGCTTCTTTCTCTCCGCTCTCTTATTCTTCTTCTGATATATCACACCTATTATCAGTCTGAATATCTATGACTGTCTCTTCTCTGAAAGGAAGATATATATTTGAATTTAACAATTCTCCGCGAACCTTTTATGCCTGTCTTTCCCCCTCTACTAGAATACTTTCTATTTCTTTGAGAGGTTTAGCTTTGATTTTCATAATTTTAGGGCAGCCTACCCTAAAAATTATCTTCTTCACCAAATTTAGTACACGATTTTATGCAAAAATTAATTTTTATTCTTTTATCTTTACATGTTAGTTTTTTTTACAATTTACTTCAAACTGTCCTACACACACACACACACACACACACACACACACACACACACACACACACACACACACACACACAAAACTAGTTGACTCCATTTTACATGTAACATTTATTTCCAACAATTTTAACTTGATTAAGAAGGTCTTGTAATCTTCCATTTATATTTTTTGTAAAATTACACTATTTTTCCAACCTTTGTTCTACATATCTAGGCTGTCCTTATTTTTTTCTTAACTCAGATGCTGTTTCACAATTTGCTCTCATAACAGTCTCCTTTTACTTATAGATATTTGTATTACTTAAATGAATTCTATAGAACACAGTCCTTTTTCAAATTAAAGTTCAACAAGATTTGCAATATTGCCTTTTTTGTCTGAACATAGGTTTGTATGTTCTTATGAAGCTTATGGCCAGTCAAGAAGCTCAGTCCCATCACTTTCTGCTGGTGAGTGACTCGCAGTATCCCCCATTAACTAGACTTTCTCTATGCATCCCTGGTGAAAATGTATCACCCATATAGTCATCCAAACTGATTTTAAAGACTAATAGGGAATTACTCTGCTTGACAGATGAGGGCAGCCTGTTCCAGAAATGTGGGATATGTTGGGACAGGCATCTGTCACGTAATCTGGTATTGTTGATTTGATAGTGTAGGTTTTTAGACTGAAGGAGTTTAAAGGATGCTAGATCATTCATAGCACAGAACGCTAAGAGGAGATTATTTATTATTTATTTATTTAAATTTGTTGACCGGGAGTGTCCGACTGGACGTGGGTCCATTTTCAGCGGAGGCCCGGGGAGAAAAGCTCCACAGTAAAATAAACAGACAGTAGTTACATTGGATTACATAGCGATTAACAATTTAACATAGAAATTACTTACAACATATTTACAGATGAAGAACATAGTACATCAGTAGACAACTAGAATCTTTATCTGTGAAGTACATAACAGGCATTAACAAATGTAACAATGAGAAGTTCCTGCTGTATAATAAGTACTAGGCTTATGAGCATCTGAGCTTGCTATCATCAAGGTAGTTAGTGGAGGTGAAAGAAAGGTAGTAGTTGGATGGGTTGATTATTTCACTTCATTATAGTCAAGAAGCTCACTCCCATCACTTACTGCTGGTGAGTGACTCGCAGTATCCCCCATTAACTAGACTTTCTCTATGCATCCCTGGTGAAAATGTATCACCCATATAGTCATCCAAACTGATTATTGAGTATTGATTACCCTCAGAAGACTGCATTTTTGTCTATCAGAGTAGCTAAGAGTAATGAGACCATTTTGGAGAGGAGATGTTGAGGTCTGACAAGTTGGTTTAGGTGCCTGGAGAGGAACATCCCAAAGGATGCATTATATTCAATAAAGGGCCTAATAAGGACTGAAGAAAGTGGGACTATAACCTCTTTGATCCCAGAGGAGTTACCGAGAAAGATATGCTGAGCAAGGCAGAAGGACTTTCTTATTACCACAGAGACATGGTGGCCAAGGGAAAGTCTGTTATTAACATATATACCAAACTCTTCTATTACTGTGTCATATTTAAGTGGAATGTTACCTATGTGGTGAAAAGTACTGATGCTAGAGTTACCAAAGGAAATTATGCTGCATTGTTTGGTGTTGAGGGTAATCCCATGATTAATACACCAGGTATTTGTTGCAATTGGCCCTTGCTAGATGATTTGAGTATCGTAATGGGATTTGATGACATCCCCCAATTTGCAATTATCAGCCTCCTTGGTAAGCACTTGAAATTGGATGTTACCACACAGAAATATATAGAAGGAGAGGGGGATCCAGAATAGAACATAATGGGACACCAGTAATGACATTTTTTTGGGTAGAACAAACACCTAACCATAACTTTATGGATTCTGTCAGAAAGTCAATTACCAATCCAGCAAATAATGTATGTGTTAATGCTAAGCTGGAGAAGTTTGTCAGTAATACCAGCATGGGCCTTGACAAGGTCTTGATGAGCAGTGTGGACTGTATGCCCTTTACCCATGACCTCAGTAATCTGTTCAAAGAACCCAAACCAGGCTGAGCAGGCATGATTTGCCTTTTAAAAAGCTGAACTGCTTTGCATCCAAGGATAGAAGGTCACCTGTATCACTGTTTATTAGTTCAGCTATAATATGTTTCAAAGACTAGTAGACAGTATCAAACATGCCCAGGATCAGTAGAAATAGTACTTCTGGTCTCTTCTGAAATTAGGCCATGTCTAATGAGACCAACCTGACCTAAAAATAAGGATTAGGGGTTATCATGTGCAAAATTTTGGACTATGGAAGCCACTGTCTTAGGTGAGCTTATTTTTTTTTTAAATAACATCTAAAAAACTTCATTTGATAGGAATTTTTTTACCTGCTATATGGTTGGTATCTGTTTTTGGAGTACTATATCTCACTACCTTCTTATAACACTAAAGTGGGACAGCTGGAACATGTACAGAGCTATTTTACAAGAAACATTTTAGATGTTGTTTGCTTTATATATGTTGGCCAATAAAAGTTTCTTAAATTGTACACTTTGACTTACTGTTGTTATAGTAAAGGACTTTGTAAGAGTTTTCTGTACTCTCCAAGATCCCATGATACTTGAATTATTATATATATAGAATTGTACATCCAGTCAAAGACCCTGGGAGTTGAAGTGAAAAGCCAACTGTTCCTATATCAAAGAGTACAGAAGTCTCTTTTTCACAGTGTGAATTTTGAAAATGCAGAATTTTTTTTATCTATGTTAGTTGCATGCTCCATTATAAAGAGCTTAGAATCAGTTTAGATGACTTTATAAAAAGAAATGTAATAAACTTTCTGTATAGCTGGCTCCTTGCAAGCCTATTAGTACAGAATTGGGAAATTTTAGCTTATGATCTTAAGTTAGCATGTCTGACTATACTGCAGAAAATATAAAGGTGAAAAATCAGTTGTACCGTTACCCATACAGGGATGCTTTACTCATTCATCAGGCACCTCAACTAGCATAATAAAGCATCCTGGTGGAAGTACTTTTGATTTTCAGCCTTTACTCACATAAGGAACTTTTTTTTTGTATTTCCAAATATAATGGAGATATAATTTCATCTGCTTCAGATATGTGTGGCAAGGATGACTGCTAAAGATCTGAACAAATGTGCAAGAACAGTAGAACATAAAATGTGTTATTAAAGCTGGGGGTGCAACTGTATTTGACTGTACCAAGATCAATGAAAGACACTTAAAATAAGTGAGGCATGTATCTTTCCAAGAAGATACTACAGTGTTTTAAAACAGTTTTCTGGAATGCCTAACATTTCTAAAATGGAATAAGAGGGTTTGGCACATAACAAGTTGCTGACTGCATAAGACAGAAAAGGCAAAGAACTGAGTTCTGCAGTAAATGAAACCATATGAGGATGATGCTGAGAGGAATCAGAGCAGTCACCATATATTTTAACAATTTGAGCCACTCTGTTCACTGGACACACTACACACCACCTTTATAAATACACAGTGGTGCAATTTGCCATCAAGGCAGAAGGGATGTCTGTGCCAGTGATGCTTGTACTAGAAGGTTTGATGTAGAGGACCCTCTGTATGACTACCCTTCCACCAATGCCACAAATATAGACATGCACTCTGCCTTGATGACATGTTGCACCACTATACCACACATTTATAGGGATGGCATGCATCATATCCAACAAACAATGCATATTTTCCTCTTATTGTTAAAGTGTTTGGTGTCTGCCACAGATAACAAACCTAGCAAAAATATAAAACCACGAAAAGAAACCAAATAGCAAGCACGAGCAATTTCTCCAGGAATAAAACTCCAAAATTGACTGAAATTAATGAAGTCTCAAACCACTACTGTAGTCCAAATATCTATCCTTTTATTCGCACATACAGGATTTTGTCCCATAACCAACAAAACTTCATCAGATAAAACATTTTCAAACAAGATTCCTTTTAAAAACCCAATTAACCAATGAAACTGCATCAGTTATACACACTGTCTTGATTATTGTACTGCAGACTGTTGCTGAATCAAATAGAGGTGGTGCCTGGCAGTTACTTCTTGAAAAAGCAGAATTATTTTGTCAGTTACGTCTCTCTCTGCGCATTTCTGGCCAGGATTAAATGTGGCAGCTTCAGTTGCTTGTTTGCTGAAACTGAAGGCAATCTCTAGGTAATAGCTAATAGTCTGCTATGTTTAACAAGGCTTATTAAAGGTATGTTTAATATATTTTATTATTGCTGTTTATTGCTATATTCATAATTCTTCCACATATTTGTAGTATGCAAATGACCCCTATGAACATCAGGTGTTTCAGCTAATTGGTGATTCTGAATGCCCGTGACTTGTTTCATCATTTTAATGGACAATTTCAGGCCAATAAAGCCAAACCCCACTAGCTGTGGATATGCATATTTTGCCTTGTTATGACCTTATCAGCACTCAGTGGAAGTTCTAGCTTTTCTGGAGTTTTCATTTTGTTTTTACTGATTGTTTTTTTCAGTGACCTTCTCACTTATTATTTTAGTTTGTTGTTTGGGATATTTTTTCAGTGACCCTAATGATAATGGACATCAGCTGGGTATAACAGCCCTGTGTTTCTTATGCTTAATCAAACACTCTGCTTGTGCTGTGCTGATGAGGTCATAACAAGGCTGAAATATGCATATCCACAGCTAGTGGGGTTTGGCTTTATTGGCCTGAAATTGTCCATTAAAACAACAAAACAAGTCATGGGCATTCAGAATCGCCAATTAGCTGAAACACCTGATGTTCATAGGGGTCATTTGCATATATCCCATGTGCCTCTGATACAAGAGGTTTGGGAGGTCACTCAGTGGAAGTTCTAGCTTTGCTGGAGTTTTCATTTAGTTTTTACCGATTGTTTTTTAGTGAACTTCTCACTTATTGTTTTAGTTTGTTGTTTGGGATATTTGTGCAGTGGCCCTAATGATAATGGACATCAGCTGGGTATAACAGCCCTGTGTTTCTTATCCTTAGTCAAACACTTTGCTTGTGCTGTGCTGTGCTGACGAGGTCATAACAAGGCCGAAATATGCATATCCACAGCTAGTCGGGTTTGACTTTATTGGCCTGAAATTGTCCATTAAAATGATGAAACAAGTCATGGGCATTCAGAATCACCAATTAGCTGAATATTCTTTAAGCATTTTTGTTTTTTTAAGTGGAATTAAAGATGTATATTGAAAGACTAACTATGCAAGGAAGATTATAAATAACTGAACTGTGTTTAAAATGACTTTTGTGTGTATATATACACATTCTTATATATTTTATACATTTTTTTATCTATGATTTATTTAAATGTAATAATCATGATGTTTAAGATTGTGTTCGGCGATCTTGAGGTTAATGTAGTGTTCTTTGTTGAAGTGGGTTTGACCATTGTCCCTCTTTGGTTACTGTTGGAGGCTTGGACTATACTTGTTTTGTCATTTGTCGAACATGTACCAATCACATATCCAGTTTAGGTGATGGATAGGTTCTCTTGTACGACAATTGTTTTTTGTAGCTGGAAGTAATTAAGAGATGTAATACTTTCCGTGAATTTAATAATCCATTGTATTTTAAGGTTTTAATGGGTTTGAATTGATGAGTTATATTTAAGTATTGCATCTAATGTAGAACCCATAATCTGTTGATCATTAGCTATCCATGTCATTCTTGTGGCACTATTCCCCAATTTTTGACTAATCGCAAATGACCCTTAAAAGAGGTGTGGTTATAGTAATTGTGGCACACCTTTGATACAGCATTGGTTGTTTAGATTAAATATACTTGAATTATTGGTTGATTATGAACCACTTAGTATGGATGTTTTCTGTATGTAACGTCTCTCTGATTTGATGCATTCTTATCACAGTTCCATACTGAAAGTGATGGGATTGGATTTTGAAGTGTATTTTTGAAATTTTATTGGTTGACCCTAGTTTTATGGTGGTTCCTGATCCCGTTCACAATGAGGTCGTGAAGGGGCATTTACACTTACACTATAACATGTATTTATTGACTGGATCAAACATGCCAATTTATTGGTTAAATATGACCAAATTATAACAAAAGATTTACGGAAACACTTTTGAGCTGATTTCTTGTACTCCATGCATATAGTCCTGTTACGAAGAGTATTGGGATTGGATACAGGACTGTTTTATAAGATATTATTGGCCGGAACAACTTTAATGTTGAATCTGTGATATTTTTATAGTTTAATTATTTGCAGTAGTTTATAGTATTGTTATATAGGTTTCTTAGGGCTTAATGTAAAGATTTATGAATGCTTTTTTTTGATGTAGGGATTTTGATTTGTGGATATACAGTAAACCATTTGAGATGCCGTAATCGGTTTAACAAAATGAATCTCGAGTAAATGTTGTCAAAAATTCACCGATATGTAATATGGTTTCTTTTCAGGAACAAAATGATTGGTTAAATATATGACGACCTACTCGGTGATTTGCCAACAATGCTTAATGTTGATTGGACAAGGGACAGATGTATGCAAGCTTTATTATATGTTTATCTGAATGTTTTTATTGGTTATATCAAGAGGGTATTTATAATTGATGCAGTTTCATCGGTCAATTGGGTTTTTAAAAGGAATCTTGTTTGAAAATGTTTTATCTGATGAGGTTCTGTTGGTTACAGGATGAAATCCTGTATGTGCAAATAAAAGGATAGATATTTGGACTACAGTAGGGGTTTGAGACTTCATTAAATTCAGTCGATTTTGGCATTTTATTCCTGGAGAAATTGTTTGTGCTTGCTATTTTGTCTCTTTTCGTCTGCCACAGCTAACCTAGATTAGTCATGTCATTACAATGACTGAGACAATTTGCAACCACCCTTTGCTGACCACTGCATTTAGTGACTTGCCATAAAGTCAAAATGTGGACTCTTATTAAAGTATCAGAGGCTTTTTTTATTTAAATGTGATAAATTAGAGTATTGAAACTGCCCTGTAAAAATGTACACCAATCGGAAAACTACATATGGCAAGAAACTAGAAATTTTAAATGGAAAATGTAGTCTGTTAACTCCGAAGTACAACAGGACTCTTTGTAGTTTAAAGAATGGGGCAGGAAGAATAATGTTAATACATGATGTTTAGAAAATTAGAAGGTTGCAGATTCTGTTTACACAAGCTGTACCTGTATTCATGCTCTGATAGTGACACTGTGGTGCAGTCAGAGCAGAATCATGGTCAAATGGGACCCTAGGCAAGGTAATGGACTGGGCCCCAGTCATATTACTATCCCATTACTTGGCTGTCTACCCTCAGTTATCATAAAATACTGTTGAAACCCTTCAGTGCAAGTAATATTTCCTTTTTTTACTTCCACAATGATCACAGACATTTAGTTTTAATTTAAACTACTGTTTCAAATTTTACAGCAAAAACACTGACAATGACACACTGAAAACAGACTTAGCACGAGCAATAGTAAACTTCTCTTCCCTTCAAACTGACATTTATTGAAAATGCATCTGGCAATGCATTAGAATACAAGAGATGTACTTGGACTCATAGTCAAACACCATAACACTCAATGTGAAGGGCACAGGAATTCAAAAAACAAATGTGCAATGCTTGTGTTAATAGCTTGGGACAGCCCACTGAATGCAAGTGTCCCTTTTCAAGGGTAGTGTAGGAGCACTACTTATGAAGTGATTTGGTGAGAGTTACATAGTAGACAAAAGAAAGCTGAAGTAATCAAACCCTGAACTACAAAAGCAGCTCATAACCTTACTCATTCAGACATATTATTGTAATCCAACACAGTGCAGTTCACATGTGTGCCTGCAGAAAACAAGATTAATTAAAAATATATTCACCGTTAAAATATTAACATTGAATGTCCAGTTTATGCATAGCCAAACAATACAAACACTGTCGACAGTCATCAAAACAATGAAACCAAGGATTGTATACAAAGAACATGACCCATAAGATGATGTTCCTATTAACTATAATCCTTCTTTTGCACCACAACTACTATGGGTTGCAAGAACCAAGTATTTATGCACAAACAACCAGCAATTAAAACCATTTGCAGGTATGCACACCTTAGATTTCTGCTTGAGAATAAGTGAATGAATACATTCATAAATAATGGGCCAAAAATGTATTTTAGCTCACTGCTGTTGAAACCACACAGTGGAACCCATTGCAACCCCCCCCACACTCAACACTTCTTTTTTTAGCACCTATACTGAATTAGTACTTAAGACAAAGACAAACACACATTCATATGAAAGAAAAAAACATATTAACTTGTTCCCAGTTACATGCATTATACATGTCATATATTCTTTTGTATAGCTATCATCAGTCCATTACATACATTTTTCAATTCCTGCATTTCCTTAAACCTTAATTCTCCTCAAGAACATTGTTCTGCATGTTTTATTTCCACAGTTTCCATTTATTTATATATAATTCACTCCTACCCTGTTCTTAAGATTACACTTCCAGTTATTTTATCTGACACAATATTCAAAACTTCAAATACAGTTGGTTTAAACTTTGATTTCCATTTTCTAGTAACTGTTTTTTGGCAGCTACCAGAAATGAACACAGCAAGGCCTTACTATACTAAGGCAATTCAGATTATGTGTCCTCACTCAAAATAAAAAAAAAATCCTTATTAACAAGGCATAAAAATATTGTATGATAAATGTAAGTTATGTACTTACCATAATGTTAGATTCATGTTTTCTGATTTTAAATGGATCAAAAATATGGGAAGCTGGTAGAAAAAAAAAAATCATCAAACAGAAGTGTAGCTAGGCTGGGGTGAGAGGGGTAACTACCCTGGGCACAATGTGTTGGGGGCATGATCAGACTATCACAATCTCTCTTTCTTTAATGAAATACCAGCTTTTAAAAGCTGGCATTGCACTTGCAATCAAATATGAATGCTGTAGCACTGCGTGTGTGGTCTACAGTGTAGCAACTGCTTTGCTACATTTTAACAAACATTTTGCTACAGTTTAAAAGTTAGAAAAAGTCTTTTTTTTATACTAAAACCTGAGTGCTGTTGTTGTTTGTCTTTTTGGCTTTTCCCGGTAAGGGGTTGCCACAGCGGAACTCCGGTCCGCTAATGATTGGCAGTCGATTTTTATGGTGCCGAGTTGCCAGCCTGACGCCCAACCTTCAGTGAAGGCACGCCCATTCACGCATGTCTTTCGGAGGCCACTCGACCGTGGGGAGGACATGCAGACTCCACACAGAAGGCACTCCAGCCAAGAATTGAACAGGAGAACCTCTTGCTGTGAGGTAACAACGCTACCTCTGTACCACCGCGGATCTAACCTGAGTGCTGTATTGAGGAGGATTCATATGAGATACCATAATGCGTAGACTACGTCGACACTTAGTCTAATCTTTTCAGTGAGAAGACAGCAAAAAATATGTGGTAGGAAATGGGGTGTTCTTGAATTTAGATTGTGTACATTTAATGTACGCTTAGTGTAAGAGTTCATGAATCCAGCCCATTAAGTATAATATTTAGAAAAAAAATTATCTTTTTTTCTTGCTAAGGAGAGGAAAAAATATTTGAGCAGGAAGAGTCCAGAATAAAATTATTTTCTGTAATTAGAAATTAAAATAAGACAGAAGATTGCAGACAAGGAAAGTCTCAGGCAGTGGGTAAACTCTGTGTGGTCATTAAGTTTATCATTGTGTCTTTTGTACTGTGGTGTTTTCAGATACAAATTATGCTAAGAAGTGGACATTTTTGATATATATTTATGCATTTATATTCATTGATGACTTATGTTTGAGATGTTTTATTTAAATTGTTAATAAAATGTCCATTGTCTTTTTCAGAATAATTACTTAGGTTCTTTTACTTCAACCAGGACAGCCAAAAGGGCCAAGATTGGTAGAATAGGGCTTTTCATTACATGACAGTATAACCTTTGTATAGCACTTAGATGACAATAGTGTTTGTATGTTGTACTCACATATCAGTACCCTACTTATACAACACTCAGATGGCAGTAAAACCCATGTGGAACACTCAGCAGTACCACCCATATGCTGTGCTCACATGACAATACTACACATAAGGTGGCAGTACTACCCATATGCAGCACTCGTATAACAATGCCACACATATACAGCACTCAGATGGCAGTACTATCCATATGCAGAACTCATATGACAATACCACACATATACAGCACTCAGATGACAGTATTGCTCATATGTACCACTTGTATGACAATACCACACATATACAATAGTCAGATGGCAGTACTACCCATATGCTGCACTCATATGGCAATACCACACATATACAGCACTCTGATGGCAGTACCACCCATATACAGCACTAATATGGCAGTATCACCCTTATACAGCACTCAGATGCCAGAACCACCCTTATAGAACACTCCTATGACAACATTACCTTTATATGTCTTTCAGATGCAGATGATTCAGTGATTCAGATACCTGCGACTTAAAACGGCAACATTCAGGTTCGAAGGTGGATGTGTTACCTACTGTCTGTCATGGAAAATATTATGTCTCATCATTATTCGTCACAATATGCATATTAACTTGCAGTTTCTTTATAAATTAGTAAAATAAAATGTTTATAATATGCTTATGTAAAAACATAATGCAATATAGATCCATTATTAGCAAGTTATAGTGAACTGACAGATAACTGAAGGCAAAGCAAGTGCTGAAGGAGTTAAGGGATGTTGTGATGTTATACTATGTTAAAGAGTCTGGTTTCAGAATGCTAACAGAGTATGCTCTGGCCTCTCAGGCTGGAGACTGAATCATTGCAAGCATTTCTGTAAGACAGTATGTACTGGTACTGAATGTAACAAGGTCAAAGGATGAGATTCTTAGACCAGATGATCTACGTTTTAAAAAAGGCATATTGTCAAGTGTGAAGCTCTAAGCAAGAATCGTGAGGACATAAAATAATTAAATAATTAAAAATACATTGATTTGTTAAAAGCTATGTAATGTCAAAATTCTGCATGCATGAAATTGATAAGAACAGGTACAAAATAATGCAGTTTTCTTTGTTCTGACAGATTGATATGGAAAATTTGAGTAAGCAGTCTCCCAGTGCTGTTTATGGATGAAACCAAGGCTCTCTGTTATTTATTAGTGAACCTTAACATTTGGTAATTTAGACTTGGGATCTGAACTGTGGTATTGCTGCAAGGCAGTGTGGAATAAATTACAAGGGCCCAGCACAGAAAGTTCTGTAAATTCCACACTATTTTGTATAGAATAGTCAGAGATTTGATACTTAACAATTCAGGGTGTTCAAACATACTAGACTAAAACTGGTGAAAATGGATTTGTGGAAAATGTATTTTTTTTCTCTCTTTTAGATAACTATAGTTTAAAAATGTGGTGTGAGTGAATAATTGTTTTGTTGAATGACTAAGTTTACTTGTTAGGTACATGTAAAGTAATAGTGGGAGGACCCCACAGAAACTTGCTTGTTAGGTATATGTAAAGTAACAGTGGAAAGATCCCACAGAAAATAATAAAAAGTTTATTAATATGTATATGCATATCACAAAAATGGAAAATTAACACAAGGTGGCACCTTGTGTCGAGAGAGGTGCCCTCGACTAAAAGGTAAGAGGCATGAAAGATTTTTTGTGTTATTTAATGTATGAGTGAAGAGAGAGAGAAAGGTAAAGTTTAATCAAGGTTAGTCTTAATAGGGAATACTGAAACAAAGTTAAGCAAGCAGGATCAAATCCCTGTATAGGGAACACCTGCATATTTTACGTATTACAATTATGGAAAATAAATTTGTAAGTATTTGAGTGGTTTCAGCTTACTAATAAATTGCCCTGATGAAGTATTTCCATTAAAAAGGAACTTATGATAAGCTAAATTAGTAAATTTAAGGGTATTTTGGAAGAAAAGAAAAACAAAGTGAGCTGGGAACAAAGGGCAGTATTTTATTCTTGGTATAGTGAAGCTCTTAAAAGGGAAAAGGAGTCAGCATTAAGGGGATTATGGGATGCTAATAAGAAGTTGCTACAACAGGTAAAAGAGGTTAAGAAGGCAGTATAGACCGATAAAATGGGATCCCTTTATCCTGTCTTGGCAGGTTTGGAAGAAACTGGGAATGGCCAAAAAACAGAGACTTCTGAAGACGATGATAATCTTCCAGTAGCTACTGCATCCCACCCCCATATATACCGGTAAGGGTGGCTCCTTGTACAAGATTCTGCTGTGTCCCAGACCCCAGCATTTTGGACAACTGTCCACTGGACACCAGGTCAGCATGGTACTGTTACAGTACAGCCTAGTCACGGTATTCAACCCTCATCTTCAGAACAGGCATCTGCAGTCGAGGAGGTTTCTTCTTCTTCTTCCTATCATTTTCAACAAGCTCCTACCTCTCCAACAGGAGCACTAGTATTTGACACTCCTGTGGCTCATCACACACGCTCACATGATAGGGTAGGACAAGAGGCTATTGCCTGTGGAGAGGATCTTTTGGCACCTCTTAGAGAAATTTTGGGGGCTAATAACAGAGCGCTTGTTCATCCTGCTTGGACCCCTGATGATTTGCATACGATGTCTAAAAGTTTTCCAAATGTTCGAGAAGATTCATTAAGGTTAAGGAGGAATTAAAAACTATAACAGAATGTTACAACCCTACTTTAACAGATTTACACCAGCTGCTTCAGGTAGTTACTTCAGATGAAATAAGAAAAAGTTACTTGAGAAGGCTGAAATAACAGAGTTTACTCTCACAGGGAATACACTAATAAGACAGAAGGAGAGCATTGCTAAATAAAATTACAGAAGTGTGTCAAGTTAGAACAGATTGGTCTAAGATACAGGCATGTAAGCAAAATAAAGGGAAAGCCCTTGCAGATTATTTGAGTCAAATGATTATATACATCTAATTAAGTAATTACATTTTATTACATTTTAAAAAGCAAAGGAAATGAGGTATTTTTTGTCAGAGGAAGTTTGTCATTTAAGACAAACGAAAGCACTTACTTCTAGTTATTATTTCATTTAATTTTTTGAGCATACATAGCAAGTTATTTACACGCTGTTAAACTATTTAACTGATCCAGTTTGCTGAGCATATTGTAAATATTCTTACATGCTATACATAGACGTTTTAAAGTGATTTTAAACTGTGGTTATTAAAGACTGTTTCTACCTGCCTGGACCTAGTCTTTTGTTTCACTGGTTTGGAATTCTCTTTGTGGCTCGTTTGACTGAACAATACTGAGTTGCATACCACCTATAGCAAACGATTTTTCTGTGATATATCTGTGTTCAGCATTCCTTTCTATACCTATCCGCACTTAAAGTCAGTTTCTGTTTGCTTTTATTTATAAGGGGAAGCAGTATACATGGACATGGTTTCCACAAGGATACACTAAATCGCCTTTATTATTTTCTTAAATTCTAAATAAAACATTTGAAAGATGTGACATTTCCAAGTGGGTCTGTGTTAGTGCAATATGTAAATGATTTACTAACAGCATCTGATTCTTTTCAGCAGTGTCAGCAGGATACCCTACATCTTTTAACTATCCATGCAAAAAAAGTACACACGGTATCAAAAAAAAATGACAGCTATGGTCACCTCCGGTACATTATCTTGGTCATTGGTAGCTCATGGTAGCAGGCAGATGTTAGCATCTCTTATTGAGCATCAGCTTTGATCTTTCTTAGGTATGATAAGATATTGCAGACAGTGAATTTCTAACTATGTAGAAATTACTAAACCTTTGACAAATCTTTTAAAACAAAATACAAAAGAGCTCCTCCCTTGGGTTAGTGAAGAGGAAAATGCATTTCAGAATGTAAAGCAAGCTTTAACTACTGCCTCAGCTTTAGGGTTACTGGATTATGAAAAGACTTTCATTTTATTTTGTCAAGAGAGAAATGGATTTGTTCAGGGAGTGATTGCACAGAAATATGGGGACAACTATCATCCATTATCAATTATATAGCAGGTTGATAGCAATCTCTACTTCGACTACCAAATTGCCACTGTGATTAGAAAGTCCTTCTATGTGGCACATCTCATTACCAAGGTTTTGCATCCAGGAAGAAAGAGGTCATCGTCTTTCTCTACTCTTCCCTTATTAGGCCAGTCATCGAGTATAATGCCCCATTTGGCATGTATCTCACTAGACATATGCAACAGCTGGAAAGGCCACAAAAATACCTCATGAAGGGGATCCTAGGCCTTAAACACATGTCGTACATGGACAGACTCAAAAAAACTCCAGCTATTCTCTGTCTCATATCGTCTACTAAGAGGCAATCTCTGCTTGACTTACAAAGCCATGTCTGACCCAGCTCTGCTAGAAATGCTACATTTAAAGAAATCCCAATCCATCCGCACCACACGCTCCAGAGACCTCAACCTTATTACCGCAATCAACAGAACATGCTGGAGGGGCAGGTTCATAACCCAGAGACCAGACTCAAAAAAACTCCAGCTATTCTCTGTCTCATATCGTCTACTAAGAGGCAATCTCTGCTTGACTTACAAAGCCATGTCTGACCCAGCTCTGTTAGAAATGCTACATTTAAAGAAATCCCAATCCATCCGCACCACACGCTCCAGAGACCTCAACCTTATTACCGCAATCAACAGAACATGCTGGAGGGGCAGGTTCATAACCCAGAGACTACCCATACTATGGACTGGAATAGACTTCCCATACATGTCAAGCACAGCACCTCACTGACCGTCTTCAAGATAAATCTTGATGAGGGGATGGGAAATAGAAAGTTCACCCCAGGGAATCACTCCAGTGGCTCTATTTGATAGAAGCACTGGGAATTAATGTTGGGTGGCACAATGCCAAGGCACGTCTATGGGCTAGGCTTGTAAAGACTCCAGGGCCATTAGCCTAGTACACACCTACGAACCTATGAACTTGATTCTGTTGCAAAGGGATTTCCACCATGTTTAATGGTGGTGGCTGCTGCCACCATTCTAGTCAATCTTGTGCAATTGCTGGTGATTGGACATAATCTTACAGTAGCCATCCCTCATTCTGTATCATCTCTCTTACTTAAAATGAAAACTCAAGCCCTCTTGACTGCACATCGAACTAAATATAAATTTGCACTTCTTTCTGATCCATTGCTCTCATATGCTGTCCTGTTCTAAATCCTGCATCTCCGTTAGCTACTGCTGAGGAGGTTTAACAGCATGATTTTGTGTGTGTGTGTGTGTGTGTGTGTGTGTGTGTGTGTGTGTGTGTGTGTGTGTGTGTGTGAGCCTAATTATCTGCTTTCTCCTAGAAATGACTTAAAGGACAGTGCTATACCCAGCGGTGAACTGTACCTATTTGTGGATGGTTCCTGTGGAACAGATTGAAGTGAAAATCTGGTCACAGGAATATCTGTCTGCACCAATAATGATGCTTTGATTTAACAAAGACTAGAAAGGATGTACATTCTGCCCAGGTAGCTGAGTTAGTAGCTCTACAAAGGGCTTGTGAGTTAGCCAAAGACAAAGTTGCTAACATCTACACCAATAGTTGTTATGCTTTTGGTGCAGGACATGATTTTGGGCCACTTTGGAAGCAGAGGGGCTTCTTAACCTCTTCATAAACTCAGATTAAAAATTCCCTATATGAGAATGCTTTATTAGAGGCTCTTTTGTTATGTAAAGAATTGGAAGTAGTTAAATGTAGTGACCATCAGAAAAGTATAGATACTGTTTCAAAGAAAAATAATTTGGCAGATCAAACTGCTAAGCAAGTTGTAGAAGGACTTTGTACAAATTTTTATGTAATGTTATTTCAAGACCCTAACAGTGTTTATGTGTTTGATTTTAAAAGGGTATCAGCTTTCCAAGCTGAAGCATTACAGGAAGACATTCAGAGGTGGCTCAAAGACAGATGCAGTAAATCTGCCCATGGTTATAGCGACATCTGGATGGCTTACTGGTAGCGCCTTCCTCCTTGCTACCTTACCTGGTAAGGGCATATCATTTACCAGCCCATGCAGGTAAGACAGCTTTATGTAATCAAATTACCCACAGTTGGTATGCCCCTCATGTCTCCTCGTTGATACTTCAGTATGTTAACGACAATATGTCTGGACTTTGTCCAGATGCCAAAAAGTTCATAGTTTACAATTTATATTGATGGTGGTTTGCATGTTTTCTGCTGGCGTGGAAGCTTACCCATGCCACAAAGTGGATTCTGTAACAGTAATTAAGAAACTGATATTTGAGTTCATACCTAGATTGTGTCTATATTATAATCGCGAAAGCTGTCTTTCATGAATGCATGTTCACTGACACATGAACGTCGAAGAACGAGAACAGCAAAGTACCAAAAGAGCAAAATGGAGAACGCTGAACGCATTACCGGAAGTAACAGCGCCATACAGGTAAGGTAAACCTAACTGTACAAACCTTACCTAAAACACTTTTTCAACCCCCCCCACACCCCCCCTACTTATACCGACTCCCAGACCGCACTACAGTGGGGAAAAGGATTAATTTCCTCATCCCCACGATCACCATGCTGGCCAAGAAAATCTGTTCGGCATTCTCCATTTTGCTCTTTTGGTACTTCGCTGTTTCATTCTTTGATGTTTATGTGTCGATGAACATGTATTCGCGAAAGACAGCTTTCGCGATTCTGATATAGACCCCCCTAGATTTGGTGTACCTTGTACTAAAAAGTGAAAAACAAAGCCAGCAACAAGTGAGCCATGATATAAATAGTAGTTTATTAAAAACTACTAAGACTTCATATAAAGCTTATTAAACAGACCGGTTTCAGCCAAGGTTTATCCTGGCCTTCTTCAGTGTAATACAAAAAAAGCTTAATCAGAAACAAGTCTTATATAATGAATAAAGACAGTTGATTGGTTGACAAATGCATATCCAATTAGTAAACTCATGAATATTTATGTAATATTAGACAGTATGCACCATAACAAATGTTTTTCTTATCATAAATATTCATTAAGCCCTGGATTAAATAGGGCACCAAGTTTGGTGATCCATTTCTTTTCCCTTGCATCAAGTCTCTTATGCCAGCCAAATTTGTGAGTTCGATCACCAATGAGTTTATCAATAATAATGAAGTGGAATTGAGCTGTTAGGTGTGTGAGTGTGTGTTTATATAGGGCATTAGTGGTTCTTTTACATTTAATGTCACTCAAATGTTCTGACATACGTAACCTGAAGGGTCGAGAAGTCTGACCTATATAAAATGAATGGCAACTACAACAGGCCATATAAATAGCCCAATCAGTGTTACAATTTGCAAAAAATCGAATGTCAAAAACCGTACTGCTATTTCTACTACTGAATTCCTTAGACTTCAAAATATATTTATAGTTAACACAATGACCACAAGGAAAACAGCCAATCAATCTGTCGCCCAAAATGGTGGTTTGATATAACTGAGGTAGAGTAGACTCAGAATGATGTTTGTAGTGATTGAAATATCCTGCTAGATTTTTTCCTTTGCGAAAAGAAAAAGAACATGTATTGGGAATAAAT
This sequence comes from Protopterus annectens, assembly GCF_019279795.1. Taxonomy (NCBI): domain Eukaryota; kingdom Metazoa; phylum Chordata; order Ceratodontiformes; family Protopteridae; genus Protopterus; species Protopterus annectens. The sequence continues at coordinate 1,421,661,113 of NC_056731.1, forward strand.
GTTTGAATCTTGCCATCAGCTTTCAATATATTCCAATTGTCCTTGATAATATCCACGAATCTATTAGTATTTCTGCCAAATGTAGTGGTAAAACGTAATATGTTTTGAGACAAAGGTTTCCTTTTATATGTCAATAGATTTTCTCTGTGTAGACCCTTAGCATAATTTTGGGCCATAGTCACATACCCTGAGCTGTAACCTCTGTTTATGAATCTATTGTGTAAATCCTGAGCATGATGTTTGAAACTGACTTCATCCGAGCAATTACGTCTGATTCTAATAAATTGTGATTTCGGAATGTTCTTGGCAATATGTTTTGGATGAAAGCTGGAGGCATGGAGTAAGGTGTTGTATTGGGGAAACTTCCTATAAACTTCAGTGTTCAGGGTATTATCCTGATTTCTTGTTACCAAAACATCCAAAAACGTTATGGATTTTTGGTCATAAGTAATAGTAAACTGAATTCCCCATTTATTATCATTTAAGTATTCCATAAATTCATGAAGATATGCAATATCTGATCTCCACACCATCCAGCAATCATCCAAGTATCTCCGCCAAATGTCAATATCAGGCAAATACAAATTGTGAGTATCATCATAGATCATGATTTCCTCAATATAAGCCATGAATAGATCAGCATAAATGGGGGCAAAAGAAGCCCCCATTGCTGTACCTCTGATCTGTAAATAACATTCCTGATCATAGAAAAAGACATTTTTAGTGAGTACATGCTCAGTCAGATTTATAAGAAAAGTGTAGAAACCAGGTTGATACATATTGGACTTATAAAGCCAATATTCAATAGCATCAAGACCAGCCCAATGAGGGATATTAGTATATAGTGAGCTTGCATCTAATGTGCATAGCCACCAATCCTGCTCTAACTGCATGTCATTAACAATACTCAAAAATTGGGTGGTATCCTGTATCCTAGATCTAACCCATGATAGTAATGGTTTTAAGTACCTGGTCAGAAATTCAGAAAGCGGCTCAGTAAGTGATCCTATGCCCGATACAATGGGCCTACCTGGTGGATGTAAAAGGTCCTTATGTATCTTTGGCAGAAAATAGATGAATTGTCTGGCAGGGTCAGTGATAGTTAAATGACTTAATGTTTGAATAGTTATAATCCCATTGTCAACCGCAGAATGTAGAAAATCATCAATTTTTTGTTTGAACACAGGTGTGGGGTCAAGTGGCATTTTAGTATAATATCGGGCATCACCCAATTGTTTGTGAGCCTCGATGTCATAATAACTCCAATCCATCACCACCACCGCTCCACCCTTGTCTGCATGAAGAATGACCAAGTCTTTATTTCGTGTTAATTCATCTAAACAAGATATATCACTGTCTGTCATATTATTAGGCATTGGTTGACAAGAGTTATACTGAAAATGTAAATCACTGAGTACACTACGTAAGAAAAGGCTTACAGAGGGATGCATGGGAGGTGTAATTGATGAAGCATGATATTTAAAAGTATCCATTTGTTGCTGTTCTTCCTCCCCCTTATCTATTTTCTGCCAAAGATACATAAGGACCTTTTACATCCACCAGGTAGGCCCATTGTATCGGGCATAGGATCACTTACTGAGCCGCTTTCTGAATTTCTGACCAGGTACTTAAAACCATTACTATCATGGGTTAGATCTAGGATACAGGATACCACCCAATTTTTGAGTATTGTTAATGACATGCAGTTAGAGCAGGATTGGTGGCTATGCACATTAGATGTAAGCTCACTATATACTAATATCCCTCATTGGGCTGTTCTTGATGCTATTGAATATTGGCTTTATAAGTCCAATATGTATCAACCTGGTTTCAACACTTTTCTTATAAATCTGACTGAGCATGTACTCACTAAAAATGCCTTTTTCTATGATCAGGAATGTTATTTACAGATCAGAGGTACAGCAATGGGGGCTTCTTTTGCCCCCATTTATGCTGATCTATTCATGGTTTATATTGAGGAAATCATGATCTATGATGATACTCACAATTTGTATTTGCCTGATATTGACATTTGGCGGAGATACTTGGATGATTGCTGGATGGTGTGGAGATCAGACATTGCATATCTTCGTGAATTTATGGAATACTTAAATGATAATACATGGGAAATTCAGTTTACTATTACTTATGACCAAAAATCCATAATGTTTTTGGATGTTTTGGTAACAAGAAATCAGGATAATACCCTGAACACTGAAGTTTATAGGAAGTTTCCCCAATACAACACCTTACTCCATGCCTCCAGCTTTCATCCAAAACATATTGCCAAGAACATTCCGAAATCACAATTTATTAGAATCAGACGTAATTGCTCGGATGAAGTCAGTTTCAAACATCATGCTCAGGATTTACACAATAGATTCATAAACAGAGGTTACAGCTCAGGGTATGTGACTATGGCCCAAAATTATGCTAAGGGTCTACACAGAGAAAATCTATTGACATATAAAAGGAAACCTTTGTCTCAAAACATATTACGTTTTACCACTACATTTGGCAGAAATACTAATAGATTCATGGATATTATCAAGGACAATTGGAATATATTGAAAGCTGATGGCAAGATTCAAACATTTATTCCCAATACATGTTCTTTTTCTTTTCGCAAAGGAAAAAATCTAGCAGGATATTTCAATCACTACAAACATCATTCTGAGTCTACTCTACCTCAGTTATATCAAACCACCATTTTGGGCGACAGATTGATTGGCTGTTTTCCTTGTGGTCATTGTGTTAACTGTAAATATATTTTGAAGTCTAAGGAATTCAGTAGTAGAAATAGCAGTACGGTTTTTGACATTTGATTTTTTGCAAATTGTAACACTGATTGGGCTATTTATATGGCCTGTTGTAGTTGCCATTCATTTTATATAGGTCAGACTTCTCGACCCTTCAGGTTACGTATGTCAGAACATTTGAGTGACATTAAATGTAAAAGAACCACTAATGCCCTATATAAACACACACTCACACACCAAACAGTTCAATTCCACTTCATTATTATTGATAAACTCATTGGTGATCGAACTCACAAATTTGGCTGGCATAAGAGACTTGATGCAAGGGAAAAGAAATGGATCACCAAACTTGGTGCCCTATTTAATCCAGGGCTTAATGAATATTTATGATAAGAAAAACATTTGTTATGGTGCATACTGTCTAATATTACATAAATATTCATGAGTTTACTAATTGGATATGCATTTGTCAACCAATCAACTGTCTTTATTCATTATATAAGACTTGTTTCTGATTAAGCTTTTTTTGTATTACACTGAAGAAGGCCAGGATCAACCTTGGCCGAAACCGGTCTGTATAATAAGCTTTATATGAAGTCTTAGTAGTTTTTAATAAACTACTATTTATATCATGGCTCACTTGTTGCTGGCTTTGTTTTTCACTTTTTTGTCCTGACCTTTGCCGTGCAACTCCCTACGTGCAGGGGAACCTTGTCCTTGGTACCTTGTACTATCAATAGTGACCTGTGGACTCACTTTAAAAATTCCCTGTTGAAAGAATTATGCAAAATGTTTAACACTAAGTTGAGTCTTCACTGTCCCAACTATCCACAGTCATCTGGATTAGTAGAGAGGGTTAATAGGACCCTTAAAAATACGATTTCAAAGATTTGTGCTAAAACAAACCTTAAATGGCCAGAGGCACTTCCCTTAGCATCAATGAGTATGAGAATTACATTAAATATAACAAGTAAATTGAGCCCCCATGAAATATTAATGGGGAAACCCATTGCTCTTCCAGCTACTCCCCCTGTGTCAAATGAAGAATTAAGTCTAACGGATGATGCTATATTGTCTTACTGCACAAAACTTACTAATTTCTTGCAGCAGTATCACAGAACTGTACAAAACGCTCTTCCTCACCCTCTTGACCAGCCCTGTCACCAAATGCATCCCAGTGATTGGGTTTATGTTAAAACTTTCCAAAAGTCTAAAAAAGACTTGTTGTGTGAAAGCTCCAAACTATCTTTTTCAGTGAAGAAAGATCAAAGTGTGAAGGACAAATCATTTGCCCCAGCGGAGAATTAAAAGAGAAAATCAACTCAGATAGCACTCCATGATGAATCCAGGGACAGCAGATACTTTTCCTTTGTTTTTGTTGCTGTTTCCAATCACTGGGATGCATTTGGTGACAGGGCTGGTCAAGAGGGTGAGGAAGAGCATTTTGTACAGTTCTGTGATACTGCTGCAACTGCTCAAGAAAAAAGTTTCTTGTTGATTCTTCGACAATATACTGTGGACTAAAATGTGACAAACTGTTGGATGTGTTCATATATACCTCATCATTCTAAGGCAGGAATTCCCATGATTCTAATCCCAGAATCACATGCAACATTTGAAAAGGATCTTAGTGACACTAATCTAACTTGGCATAGTGACTAGTGATTAGGGACTTTTCAAAGGTCGTGTCTCTCCAGCTTGCAATCACAAATCGTGGAGATACATGCTATGCCAGAAATGGAACTGTACCAGTGGAAACCAGCAAATTCAATGACACTAGACATAAAAGTGTGTTGAACTTTTTACACTTAAAAAGCTATGATAGGGGCATGGCATGGGTATGATAGAGGATCATTACTACATTTCTGGTGATAGTGCCTACCCCTTTTTGCCTACAAACTGGTCTGGATGTTGTATGTGGTCTCTATCACTCCTGCTAGTCAACATTTTGAGAATCCTCCAGCAGGCAGACTGAGAAATAAATGGGCAATTCACTGGGCAGGGCAAGAATTTTCAGTCTTTACCCCTGGGGTATGGAGTGCAAAGGATGATGCTCGAAATCACCATGCTTGCTCAAATTCTTCAGGAGGTAGCAAACCCTACTTCACATCACATCAGGATGGCAAATCGAGAAATGACTGAAATTTGAACTGTGGTTTTACAAAGTCAGCTGGTACTCAACATAATGCTAGCTGCTGAAGGGGATCATGTGAGCTCATAGGAAGTTGTTGTTCTTATGTTAGTGACAATCATGATGAGCAAGAAAAGTTGGTCAATTTCATGAAACAGAGGGTCAAGGACCTAGACAGCACATCCAAACAACGGACACTGTTTGGATGGTTGGGCAGTACATTTTGTAACCTGGGAATAAGTATATTATAAGGTACCATTACAATAATTGGTATTATTTTTTGCTTATATTAATATTTTCTGTTCTAAATTTTGTAATTACAAAATGTTAAACCTCATCTGCACACGCAATGCCACTTACAAAAGTATCTGATAATGAACTTAAGGTAAATGAAAATTCAGTCACTGTAAATGATGTATACTATGATACTGAAGCATATTTTATCAAGTTAAAAAAAATTAAAATATAACTGTGTGTTACGTGACACTGATGGTGTCAAATGGGGGGAGAACTGTTACGGAAAATATTATGTTTGATTATTCTTCACAAAATGCACATTAACTTGCAGTTTCTTCACAAATGAGTCAAATAAAATGTTTATAATATGTTTATGTTAGAAACATAATGTAATATATATGCATGGTTATAGAAAATATATTTTCACATAAGTTTAGCTTTATATTTCAAGTGCCTTACAAGTGCATTCTCTTTATTAGCAAGTTATGGTGAACTGACAGATAACTGAAGGCAAAGCAAGTGCTGAAGGAGTTAAGGGATGTTGTGATGTTATACTATGTTTAAAGAGTCTGGTTTCAGAATGCTAACAGAGTATGCTCTGGCCTCTCAGGCTGGGGAATGAATCATTGCAAGGATGTCTGTAAGGCAGTATGTACTGGTACTGAATGTAACAAGGTCAAAGGATGTGATTCTTAGACCAGATGGTCTATGTTTTAAAAAGGCATATTGTCAAGTGTTCACGTGAAGCTCTAAGTGAGAATCACGAAGGCATAAAATAATTAAAAATACATTGATTTGTTAAAAGCTATGTAATATCAAAGTTCTGCATGCATGAAATTGATAAGAAAAGGTACAAAATAATGCAGTTTTCTTTATTCTGAGAGACTGATCTGAAACATTTGAGTAAACAGACTCCCAGAGCTGTTTATGGATGAAACTAGTACTTTGCACATCCTGAAGCATTATTCTTGACTAAAGACTAAAAGGTAAGACTCTTGCTATTTATTTGTGAACACTCATATGGCACATTACCTTTATGTGGCTTTCAGATGCACATGATTCAATGATTCAGGTACCTGAGACTAGAACCGGCAACATTCAGGTTCAAAGATGGATGTTTTACCTAGTGTCCCACAGCAACATTCCCATAATACCACAGGAGGTACCAACATCACAGATGACTATAACTTGATAGGTCATTCCATATAATACTATAAGAATTACCAAACTCGGATATGAATATAAGCTGTCAAATGATAGAGTACATTCACTTGATAAACAGGTTACTGCATTCATTCTAAGTAAAGGGCAAATCTTAGGTTCAGCTGTACTGTGTTATTTTCAGGAAGTAAAGTAATTGACATTTATTATTATAGCTTATTAAGTGAAGTCTACATATTAAATATTACAAGTCTATTGTTTTAACTTTCTGTACTTCTCATTTCCCAGAGAACCATGAACTCTGGATGACTACAACTCATATTAAAATTGCTTACTTTTCTCCTTATTGCATCAGTTATTATTGCAAAAAATATTTACAGTTTCAAGTAATAGAACAGCACATCTCTCAGTACTAATCCAGTATATAGCAGTAACACCCCACTTGTTGACAAGGTGCTTGGCTATGGTACTTAAAATCCTAACGGAGAGCAGACTGCTTTAAGCAGAGTGCACATTTAACTGTGGTTAACAACCAACAAAAGCTTATAATGCACTGGGATCAGCCTCAACTTTCTGTCAGCAGTATCTCAGATGGCAGTTTTCTTTATGCCATCCTCTGATTCAGTTTTACCAGAGTAGCTTAGCATGGGAAAGCATCATATAATTTGTTTTTTTTCATGAAATCACTGGCATAAGAACAGGTCAAAGTCAAATAAAATGGAAAAATTCTGGAATGCATGTCTCCCTCTGTTGTAATGGTACCGAATGCTAGACTGAATGTTAGCCTGCAAACACAGTATATTGCTTGAATATGAATCCAGTGAAGCACACATTTCTATTACCACCTCAGCAGTGCAATGATTTTATTTTGGGGAAAAGTAGTACCTGCAAAAGTGCCAGCTCGATACCCAACCTTCAACGAAGGCACGCCCATTCACGCATGTCTTTCAAAGGACATTCGACCGCGGGGAGGACATGCAGACTCCACACAGAAGATGCTCTAGCCGAGAATCGAACGGGAGAACCTCTCGCTGCACCACCGCAAGAAGGCAAAAGGTCTGAGGCATAAATAATCAGTTATTGTTTTGTAAAATCTGCACTCTTTAATGAATGTACTAGTTGAGAAAATCCCTTAGAAGAATGCTATCATTAATAACAAATGGCTCTTAACGTTAAACTGTTTTTTTTTCCTAACAATTCATATTTGGAAAGGTTATTTGCTCACAGAGAATGCTCAGTTGCCACAATTTGTTACCTTGAAAAACACTAAAACAAAATATGTTTTTCAAATGGATATATACCATCTCTTTTTTCTTATGCTGAAAATGTTGTTAAAAGACAAATTTAATACAGTCCAACTAACAACAGTATTATTTAGTGTGGTTACAGCAGATCTGTTTTTGTCTCTTAAAGCAGATGTTAAGCTACAATCCATTGCATCTACAATTAATGGACATCCTTTTGACTGGGCACAAGGATAAATGTCATTGCCTAAGCTATGGACTTGACTTAGAATAGATGTCTTGTTGTAAATACAGCTAAAGTATGTCTTTGGGTTTCACAGTACAGGAGAGAAACAGAATACTGATTACAGTAAATAGCTAGGATTTGTAGTCAGCTTGCCCACTACAAAATGTGCAGTTGCATGGGAAATGATCACTTTCAGGCTTGTAGTAATTTATCATCCCATGTTGTATGTCAGTGCAGTGAGCAGATATTTACTACGGAGAACATATACAAATGACTGCATGAGTACATGCAGGTAAAGGCAGGCACCAGTTTTGGTGTTTAAAGGACACCTTCCTCAGAACAATTTATACATCACTTCCTATTCTTAAATAGTGTTAGAGGGAATATATCACTATGCATTTAAATAGACTACAGGCACCTTATTATTAAACAATGTAAAAGCAATGTGTGATACATTGGAGGCATCTGATGATAGAATATAAAATGAAATGTAGACAAACAAATCTGCTATGCAAGGAAGCAATGTAATTAAGTGTGATAGCATACTATAAAACCAAAATATACTAAAGAACAGAATATACTAAATGTACAAGCACTGTCATTTCATGAAATAGCATATGAACCAGCATAAATTAAATGGCAGTTATTGCCTGCACAATTTGTATATACTCCCAAAGATTTCGTAAGATAGTCACTCCACACGCACATTGTTATTGCAAGTAGTTCAACTTATGCAGGGGTAAGAAAGTGCAATTCAGAGACAGTTATGGCCTCAATAAGGTAGACCTTATTATCAGGACATTAGCACATCTCTGAATTGCTTATGTTTAACAGGTGGTCCCCTGCCATAAACAAACTCTACAACAGAAGGAAGAAGCTGTTGCAAAAAAGAGTAAATTCCCCTGATTACAGGAACTCCCTGGTCAGCCTCAGTAAGAAGCTGAGATCCCTCATAAAATCCTCCAAAGCTAGTTATGAAAATAAAATCACCACTGATTCTAAAGACCACCACAAAGCATTCTACAGCTATGTCAAGAATCTCAACGGCAACACTCAGATCTGCTCTGAGCTACAGCACAGTGGCACTAGATATACAGAACCAACTGATATTGCCAACATCCTGGCAGATAGGTTCAGTGCAAGCTTCACCCCCCCAAAGGGCCCATCACTATACCAGAAGAATGCAAAGCCCCTGTAATCACGACTGCACAAGTAAAGACCGCACTTTCCAAAGACAAGAACACAGCATCCATGGGACCTGACAACATCCCAGGCTGTGTTTTGCACGAGCTACAGAATGAAATGGCACCCCACCTAAGTACCATGTTCAGTCATAGCCTCACTTTAGGCTTTGTGCCTACTGAATGGTGCACAGCGATGGTTATCCCACTCCACAAAGGGGGCACCACCACGGACCCTGGGAACTACCACCCCCTTAGCCTGATGAGCCTGGTCTGTAAGGCCATGGAACGTATCATCTTGGAGCTTATAAACAAGGACATAGGTAACCTCCAAATTCTGGACTCCACTCAGTTTGGGTTTGTAAAAGGTAGATCATGTCTCCTAGACCTGATTGAATTCTTTGAAGCAGTCACCAGAGCCATGGACGATTGTAAGGTGGTGCGCACACAGCCTATCATGACATTGCCAAGGCTTTTGACACCATCCCCCACTCTGGCATTATAGATACACTCACTAGACTGGGCATAAATCCCTATGTCACAAGATGGATGGCCAACTGGCTCACTGATAGAACTCACACAGTGAAAGTAGCTGACTCCAAATCCAACTTCAACCAGTGAGAAGTGGAGTACCACAGGGCTCAGTCCTGGGTCCTCTCCTGTTTGGTATCTACTTCTCAGAAGTCCAGGCTAATACAGCAGGTCTTTGGCTAACGAAGTTCACAGATGATTGCAAACTAGGTGCCATAACAGAATCGCCTAATGATGTGGACATTCTACAAAGGGGGCTCACTGAGACTGATGCTTGGTGTCAAACTCATGGCCTCAAGCTCAATGCCAAGAAGTGCATTGTCATCCCCTTTGGGAAAAACACTGTACCCATGAACTACCACATAGACGATAGCCTACTAAACACCAAAAGTGTGATAAGAGACCTTGGGACACAGGTGGATAGCAGTCTCTCCTTTGATAATCACATCACCACAGTTGTCAGGAAATCCTTCTACGTTGCACACCTCATCTCAAAGGGGTTCACCTCCAGAAAAAAAGAGGTCATTGTTCCTCTCTACTCATCCTCATCAGACCCATTATAGAGTACAATGCCCCATTTGGCATGTATCTCACAAAACATCTACAACAACTAGAAAGGCTACAGAAATACCTCACTAAGAGGATTACCAGCCTCAAACAGATGCCATACACAGACAGTCTCAAAAAACTCCAGCTCTACTCCATTGCTTATCACCTACTCAGAGGCAACCTCTGCCTAACATACAAAGCCATGTCAAACCCAGATCTGTTGGACATGCTGCACTTAAAGAAACCCCAATCCCTCCGAGCCACACTCTCCAGGGACCTAAACCTTGCCACCACAATAAACAGAACATGCTGGAGGGATAGATTCCTGTCCCAGAGAGTACCCATGATCTGGAACAGACTACCCATTCATGTCAAACAAAGCTCCTCATTAGTTCTCATTAAGAAAAATCTTGACAATTGGATGGAAAATAGGAAATTCACCCCGGGTATCACTTCTGTGGCTCTGCTAGACAGGGGCACAGGAAAATAACTTTCTTGGGTAGCAAAAGCAAGGGAACCTTTTTGGCCAGGTTTATATAGACCCCAGGGCCAATAGCCTAGTACCTACCTATGAACATTAATGCTTTGAGAACTGTGGTGGTGGCAGTGGTAGTGTTTATCCTGGGGTCCCATGTCTCATCTAGGCAAAGGCACTCCCCCACCACACACACACACACACACACACACACACACACACACACACACACACACACACACACACACACACACACACACACCATTAGCCACTTTCTGGACTCTCTGGTTACCTTGCGGATTGCTTATCAGGACTGCCTCCTTACTGAATCTCTCAGTGGTAGGGAAGTCTATGTATCAGAGAGGCTTACTGTAAGGGGGAACACTGCTCCTTTTAATGCTTCCCTCTCATGGTAAACCTTTCTGAATCTCTGCCAGAGTTCATTATTCTTTTTTTAGTTTATTGTATGGTATTGTACTTCATTGCATTGTTTCTTTACATAGCATATTTGCTTGTCTACATGTAATGTGTAATGCATACTGGTAAGCTAGCAGTGGAGATCTTTCAATTGGTTCAGCTTGTTCCTCTACATTAGGTAATTTTTCATCTAAAACATTTCAGTACTTTGCTAAAGATTTACTATTTTTTACTTGATAGTGCTGGCTTATGTTAACAGTACACATTTTACAGCCTCTGTCTTTGCATCATGAAGTAATGTGATAAGTTGATAGTTTCATATGTGGTTACTAAACTATTGGACCTGGAGCCATTTTAAGTCTAGCTAAGCTTACCCCAAATTTAATAAAATATTGCTGACTTGTGTCAATACCCCAAGGAATTTTCCGGTTATGATATAGGCTTGTACACATCAAGAGTTCATAGGCTGTTCTATACAGTAGGGACCTAGGTCCCAAACCAAGGGTAAATTTGTGAATTACCATCCATTGGTCCAAGTTATGTTTGAGTATGGTTAGGGGTGAGCTTTGCTTCATATGGATGGGAAGCCTGTTCTAGTGAAAGGGTAATCATTGAGACATATACCTGTCCCTCCAACATGTCCTGTTTATATGTTTATGTCACAAACCTGATTTAAGTCCTTAGAAATGGTATTTCAGATGCTATTTATTTGGTGGATGTGCAAGAGATCCAATATTGTGGGATCAGAGAATGCATTGTAGGCCAGACAGAGATTGACATGCAGCCATCTGTAGGAAACTGAGTATAGGGCTAGAGGTTTGAGACAGACTGCATAAGATTTGTTGTTTACTCCCAGTATACTTTTTGTGAGGAACCTCTGTGGTTTCTCAATCTGTTTTAAGTGTCTGGCCAGGCATTGTATTCAATGATTAATGTGATGAGGCCTGAGTACAGCGGAACAATGACCTCCTTGGACTTGCATGCCATGCCCTTACTTATAATATGTGCAATGTAGAATAATGTTCTCACTGCAGAAGACATGTTATGGCCAAAGGTTAGGTTACTGTCAATATGTTTCCAGATCCCTGATCACCAGGTTACTTTTAAGGGTGCATTATCAATGTGGTAATTTCCCTTCCAAAGGATACTATAATGCATTTTTCACATTGGGTTTTATTCCACTGCTGTGCCATCAGTTGTTTGTCCATGTCAGCCCCTCTTGAAGGGTGTCTGTGTGTTTAGGGTATTCAATGACCATGCCTAGTTTACAGTTGTCTGCAGATTTGGTTAGCCAGAGGCCCTTTGTGTTTGCCTTGACTTAACAGAAGTAGATACCAAAAAGTAGAGGCCCCATTACCTATCTCTGTGGACTCCACTAGTGACTGGCCTCTTTATGGAGGTGGATTCCCCTATCCTAACTTCTTGTATCCTATCAGTGAACCAGCTGGGTATCCATTAGGTGGCATACAGTATGAGTTTACGTCTATTTTGTAAGTTTATCTACAAAGCCCAAGTGAGGTATTGTGTCAAGCTCCTCAACCAGTTTGAAGTAGGTAGTGTGCATTGTTTGTCCATATGTTTAGTGACTTTCTGAAAGAAGTCCCAAAGGTTAAGTTGGCATGACCTGTTTTTGACAAAACCAAATTGGGTTTGGCCAAGTGTTTGTAGTTTTTATATGTCATTGTTTATCGGATCTATGACAATTCTTTACATGGTCTTATATATGAGAGTAGTCAGATTTATGGAACATTACTTCCATGGGTCTGGGAGGGCCCCTTTTGTGTAGAGAGACAACTGTTACAGTCCTCCATTCATTTGGCATGAAGTCTGCCTAGAGGCTATGGTTAAATAAAGATTATGGAGGGTCTGACAGGTCATGTTTCATGCTATTCAGGAAGCATCCTGGGATATTGTCAGAACCCATCAAAGTAGTGTTCTTGGCCTTACAGAGTGTAGTGAGAACCTGCTCCCTAGTGATAGTTGGTGGAGAAATGTTGGGGGGGGGGGTTCCTCGACAGTGACTCAAGGTAATAGGGGAGTAAAAATGGAGCTAAATTCATGTTCTGTCTCTATATAAGTGGATCCATTTAGCATTAGTTCTGCAGATTGTTGGGTGTTGCCTTTAAACTTGTGGACATAACTGAGGAAAGCCTTATGATTGTCCTTAACTTTGGAAACAATTTTTATCTCAAATTTGTTTTGGATTGACTTCATTAGCCCCTTGAGTTGCTTGTGCAACAGATGGGATTCATAAAGAATAATATTGCAAGTATTTACATATGCATAAACCAAAGAGCTGGGAAAGTCTGGCAATTGTCTCACTACAGAGACTATAAACAAAACCAAGATTGGATGGAGATATTTTTATGGCAAGTATTGCTTGCTGTGATCTAAATTCAAAAGTTGAAGATGAGTGTAAGAAGAGTAGTATTGGTCACATGGTAATTTAATTTAAATCTCAGATACTTCTTTCACAAGTAAGGGATTTCCAATTACATAACTTTGAATCAATAATCCTACATTTATCTACACTGTGATGTTAGGAGGAAATACAACTAACATAACAAACACCAATATTTAAGGGAAACACAGTGTCCCAGAGCAAACTGCTAACTGTCTCAAAGATAGGATGGAGAAAATCAAAATAAGGGAAATAACTTCCACAAAGAGACCAGTCACCAGTGGAGTTCCCAGGGTTCTGTGCTGTGTCCTCTCCTAGTTGGCATTTACTTCTCTGAATATGTCTGGCTGACTAAGCTTGCAGATGACTGCAAGCTAGGGCAGTCGCTGAATCCCCATATGACTTAGCCATCATGCAGGAAGGTTTGTTCCAAATAAATAATTGGTGCCAAAAATCATGGACTGAAGATATATGCCAAAAAATGCATTATTGTACCCTTTATGAAGTCATCTACCCTGGGATCTACCACATTGGCAATGCACCCATAAAAGCTGTCCCAGTTTTTTTTTGGTAATTGGAAACTTATGTGTACAGTGACCTAACTTTTATCTAACGTGTCCATTATCATAAGAGAGTCCTTTTACATTGTACAGCTTATAAACAAAGGGATTGTCTCATGATCAAAGTATGTCATTACCCACCATTTACTCAGTCCTCATTAAGCTATTATTAATTATAATGCCCACTTTGGCTTGTATTTGTCCAGACACATACAACAGCTAGAACACCCATAGAAATACCTTGCTAAAAGGATACAAGGCTTAAACAATATGTTCTACATAGATCACCTCAAAGCCCTGTCACCATACTCAGTACCCTACAGACTGTTAACAGGTGACCTGTGTATAGCATGTAAAACACCATCCAACCCAATCATAATGGATTTACTGCATGTCAACAAGTCAAATGGCATCAGAAATATTCTGTCTAGGGCCCTAAACTTCTTCTGTAACATCATCAGAACAGTTTGGAGAGACAGGTATATCTTGCAGAGGATTCCACTGCTCTGGAACAGATTCCCCATCTACGTAAAACAAAGGTCATCCCTATTCATATTCAAGAGCAACTTGGATTTCTGAATGGGAAACAGAAAATTTACCCTAGGACTGCCCTCTGTACTACTAATGGAGAGAGGCAGCTCCTAAATGCTTTACCTCATTTATGGCTCCCCTCAAATCATCTGTGGTATGATCCATTTATTTTTATTAGGACTAATATTTAATTACCAACCATGAGATGGGTAAAGGCAATTTAACACCAAATGGGATTGTTTATTGCGAGCCTAAAAAGGGAAGTTGGCTAGGCTTAAAATGACCCACAAGGGCACCTAACCTAGTACTTACCTACTTACCTATGAACTTAGGCTACCATCCTGTCATGAATAGGATACTGCTTGGGATTCTAATACATTGTCTGGTGTAAGAGTCATTTTATTAAAAGGAAGCATACCTCTGTGAGGATATTGATCATATCAGCAGATCTTCAGGACTAAGTGTTTTGGAGCAGTGCAAATACCCCATCCACCATCCCTTTACAGTGTTCATCTAAGTCACCTATTCTATGCATAACTTTTAAACCTTTGGATGATGTACAAACTCAAGTAAAGCCACATGTATTACTCTGTCACCTTTCCTACCTTTCTCCACCCCTTGCTCCACCTTCCCTGCACCTCCCCACACCCATTTTATGATGCAAATGGCCTTAGAGATTGGATCACCTGTACATCAGCACCATGACTGGAGAACAAATGTTCTCCAGCAGAGTGTTAATGTATGGCTAATGCCCACTGAAAAACAAGTCTATCGCTTCACACCAGCATATTAAGCTGCCATAAAGCTCAGATCGTAAAAAAAATAATGTCTGCCATTATTTTACACTCGCTAAACAGCGCTTTTCTGTTTAACGAGCAAACAAATAAAATAAAAAATAATTACATAAAAAATGAAAATGGTGCATGAGCGTGTGCAAGTGATCGTATGTGTATGTTTGTCTGCGTGTAATAATGTATTTGCGTGTGTGTGTGTGTGTGTGTATGTGTGTGTGTGTGTGTGTATATATAAAGAGAGATAGCACTCACTGCAATGGGCAGTCCTTCAAAAGTATAAAACTCAGTGCAGAGAATGATACCTCAACTTCTTAGTGCAAGAAATCTAGACAAAGCCTAAATAATGAGGACAAAGGCGCAAACAGAGACCAGTTTTAAATATAGCTCTTATAAACTTAGAAAGCTGCTGGAATAATAGGATTTGTGATAACATGCATTTTCTGAAGGGTATGAAGTCTGAAACTTGTATGCCATTATTGGCTTCAGTCTTTACCGATTTGCCAGAAAACCACAATTTTTATGAGGATCAGACCAACAATATGAGGCAAAAATCTGGACATTCTGTGGAAATCTGGACAGCTGTCATTACTGACTGAATTTAATCCTCAGCTTTTTTTATCTATGAAATAATTAAACAGAGGAGCAATATCTTCTAAATCACCAACTGCAACAGGAATGGAGGGTGGCTAGAGAACTGCAATAACTTTTTATGTTTTTATTTATTTTTTTAATATAAGATATGGATGTTTACATCTCAGAATGGAAGTGTTTGTAATTGCTGTGTTTGTGTTTACATTTGTGTTTAGACATTAAATACTTACATAACATATTTTGGATACAAAATACTCCCTCCAACAACAATTACATACACTACACAAGACTGAAACATTAAAAAAACACAATTGTAGACTTTGCACTTAAGGTCCAGCTTCACAGCAAATTCCAACAGCAAAAACAGATGATCCAGACCACCAGGCTGATAAAAAAACAGTAGTTTAATAAAATGCAGTAGGTGACAAAATGCAGTAGGTTAGCGCTTTCAGGTTTAAAAATCCCTTCTTCAGACAGCATTGAAAAGTTATGAACACCTTTTAAAATACATAACAGCCAATCAAAGACTCAGTAAAAAGCCCTCCTCTTTTTTAAAAAAGGCTTTATAGGAATAACACCATTCAGGCCAGGTGCTCTATCAGCACCCAGATTGATTATCCATATAGTTTTGCTGCATTCGGTTATATTTCTCAAATCACCCCCCCCCCCCCCCCCAGGTTGGATGAATAACCAGCAAAACCATAAAAGAAAATACATGCCCAGGGTACTGCTTTACTTGCTGATACAGGGCATTATGTATATTGGCTGTACATATAGCTGACATATGTTGTAGCACCCTGTCTTTCAATCTACAATTCGTTTTACCAACATAAAATGAACCACATTGCATACAGTCAGCCAAGTATATAATATTGATGGTCAAACAGTCAGCATATTGTTTCAATGAATAGCTCTTTTCAGACAGTGGATGGATGAATATGTTGTTGTGTCTAATATACTGACAAGCTTTGCAGTGTCTACAGGGAAATGTTCCTTGTCACCCCATGACAGGTCCTAACCCCCTGTTGGTCTGTACAGAGCAAATCCTTTAAGTTCTTACTATGTTTGAAACAAAATGTGGGTTCCTGAGTTATTAATGCCTTCAGTGTATCATCAGTTAACAAGATTTTCCAGTTTTGGCAGATAGTCACATATGCCCCCACATTGTTACTACAGTTCAAAGTAACTTGAAGGGGCTGCCTGCTTATATAAGCCTCCCTGTCATGCACCTGTACATTTCCAGAAAACCAGGGTTTTGCTTTGTTCAACCTCTCTTCTTTACTTTTATTAAATGCCCACTGTATTATGCTCTGATTATATCCCCTTGCTTTTAAATTCACCATCAATTCTACAGACTTCTCTATATGTCTCATCATTAGTACATAACCTAGATGTTCGAAAAACTTGGCCCTGAGCAATATTGTTAAATGTATATCTGGGGTGCATGCTATCATAGGCTAGGAGAGTATTCCTCCAGCATTCTTTCCTATATAACACAATATCAATCTGCTGCCCTGTGTTTTTCATCACTCGGACATCTAAGAAATCTATAGTTTTATCTGAGAGTGAAATACTAAACCTCAAAAATCAGTGGTGCTTTCCAGGTAGGTTACAAACTCATAAAGCTGTTCCTGTGTCCCTGTCCAAAGCAGGAAGACATTGTCCACAAAACAGACATAGTAACTCAGGTACCCCTCCATAAATGGTTTGCCTTAAATACTGCTTGATCCTCCCTATATGCCAACACTATGTTGGCATATGAGTTTGCACAGGGGGTGCCCATGGCCACCCCCTGCTCTGATGATAGAAGCAATTATGATACATAAAAATATTGTTGCTCAACACACATTTTAACAGTAAACATACACTGTCAATATCAGTTTGATTCAAGATTTGTACTTATTGCAAAAAGGCCTCAACGGCCATCAACCCATATTCTCTTGTAATCACTGTGATTTTCCATGTAAGACTTGTTTTGTGTAACCTATAATTTCTTGGTGAGAAATCTCTGTGGTCTCTCCAATTGTTGCAGGTATCTGGTGAGGTACATGCAAAAGGGAGTCTGATATTTATTTTATTTTATTTTACATTTGTTTACAGGGACAGTTCGACTGGATAAACTGTCCTTTTTCAGTGGAGGGCCAGGGAGAAAAGCTCCACATTAATACATAGAGAACATATGCAAAGTTGGTGCTATTATAGTTATACATTAAGGCAAGTAGATTGATTGGGTACAAAGATACAGACAAAACAGTTCGACATATTTATCATTTCAGTGCATTTTTTACAGTGTTTAAGGATTATGATACATAGTGTTTCAACTATCTTAGATGAGATTTTGATAAGACACAAAAGTAGTAAAAGTTCAGCGGTAGTAATTATACAGAAGTAATATATTCTAGAGAATCGGTAGGCTAGATAGTTAATGGATATCTTTTCTTGGCCTGGGTTAGAACAAGAGCATATCCAAGTTTGTTTAAATGTGTTTTAGGGATCTCTTTGAATTTTCTAGTGCCGGTGGTAGGTTATATATTTAGAAGGAAAGAATTCCAAAGTTTAGCTATGCAGTTAGAATGAATAGATTATCCACCTGTGTTGTTAGCTTTGGTTATCTTTAACAGAGATTTGGTAGTGGAACGTAGGACACGATTGGCGGAGTATGGTTGAAGGAGGTTAAGGAGGGCAGGAGTTTTGTCTGATTGATAGAGTAATTGATGGGCTGTGGACAGCTGGTTATAGGCTAGGAGGTTGGGTAGTTCTAATCAAGAGAGATATTTTAGTGCTATGCAGTGATAAGATCTATAAGTAGATTCAGTGACAAACTTTGCAATTTTTATTGTAGCAAGTGCCACGTTTGCTTCAATCTGATTTTTTTATGTTGAGGAGTATGGGTGATGCATACAGAAGTGTAGACACCAGGTGATTTCTAGCAGTGGTGCCTTTAGTGCTATTTGAGAGGAATTTTGTATGGCTATATAATGACCCGAGTTTTTTTATGTACTTTTTTGTTGTCTGGGCTATGTGTATGTCAAATTTCATGTTGCTGTCTATGATTACACTAAAAAGCTTGGTGTGGGATACCAGAGAAATAGTTGTATTATTTGCTGACAATATATTAAAGGATGGGGGGGGTCAGTGGCTCATGTGGATTGCGAAAAACATACGTTTAGTCTATTGGGGTTAAGAATGAGCTGAACATTAGCTAGCCATGATTCTACCTCTGGTAATGACTGCTGGGTTATATGTTGAAGTTGTTGGAGTGTGGCAGCAGCACATATTAGAGTTGACTTGTCTGCATACTGGACCAGGGAAACATGCATGGTAGCAGTATGTAGGTTGTTAGTAAATAGGGTGAAGAGGAGAGGATCCAGGATGGAACCCTGTGGCACTCCCAGAGTGACTGGCTGAAGAGGAGAGAGATTCTGTTGCCATTTAACTGCTTGCTGTCACCCGGTTAGGTAGTCCTGGGCCCATGTTATAGAAGAATGGCTACGTTTAAGATTAGGAAGAACTGCAATAAGTTTGTTATGGCAGAATGTATTGAAAGCCTTGGATAGCTTGAGAAATATGGATGATACTAGTTTGCCTTCATTTCTGCTGATTTACTTTGTTTGTAAAGGACATCAGAATGGTAGTTGTGGTACATTTTGGTTGGAATCCATGCTGAGTATTAGAAAGAAGATTGTTATCTAGGAGATAATTTAGAAATTGAGAGTGAAATGCATCTCTCTAAGTTTTGGATAAGGGCGATAAGATTGCAATAATACAGTAGTTGAATAGTTCTGTTGAGTTATCACCATTACGCAATGGGATAATGTGTGATATTTTCCAAATGGATGGCACTTTTTGTTCTGAGATGGATTGATTAATGAGGGTAGATACAGTGTAGGAGATGACGTCAGCAAAGATTTTGAGGTACTCAGCAGGTAACTGATCAGCTGGTAATGTTGTTGGCTTAAGTGTTTTTTAGATATTTTTTATAGTTTCTATGGGGACAGGTTGAAAGGAAAGGGTATTATTATCCTGTACTTAATTACTGGCCTGATGATGGCTGAGTATAATGGAATTATAACATCTTTAGAGCTATAAGAGATGCCTTTACTTATAAGATGTGCCACACAGAAGGATTTCCTTACTACTGTGGATACATGGTGGTCAAGGTTCAGATTGCTATCAACCTGAGTACCCAGATCATGTACCAATGGATCTACACTTAGAGGGGGTGCTGTCTATAATGTAATTATCAGGGATATCAGCTTTCTCAAAGGGAATAATAATAATAATGCATTTTTGGATTAACTTTAATCTTTGGCTTTGGCATGAATCATTTGTCTGTGTTAACTTTATCGGCAGTATATTAACATCATTGGGGGATTCAATGATTGTTCCCAATTTGCAGTCATCAGCAAACGTGGTCAGCCACAGGCTGTCCAAGTTTGCCTGGACTAATGAGAAATAAATTCTGAACAGTAAGGGGCCCAGCACAGAACCCTGTGGTATGCCATTGGTGACTGGTCTTTTGCTAGAGGTGAAGTCACCCACTTTGTCAGAAGTTCTGTTAGTGAGCCAGCTGTTTAACCATCTGGTAATGCATGGGTTAATTCTCAATTGGGTGAGTTGCTCTGTAACACCTGAGTGGGGGATTGTGTCAAATGCCTTGGATAGGTCAAGATAGGTGTTATGCACTGTCTTTTCCTTGTCCAGGGCCTTGGTGACTTTCTCAAAGAATTCAACCACATTTAACAGGCATGATCTGCCCCTAACAAAAATGAACTAGGTTGGGTCCAGAGTTTGGAGATTACCAATGTCCTTGTTAATAAGGTCCATAATGATTCTTTCCATGGCCTTGCAGGTGAGGCTAGTCAAGCTTATGGTCTTATAATTCCCAGGGTCAGCTGATGGTCCCCCTTTGTGCAGAGGGATTACTGTTGCTGTCCTTCATTCTCTTGGAACATAACCAGTTCACAGGCTGTGGTTAAACAGGGATCCAAGTGGATCTACTAGGTCATGTTTTAAGTTGTTTCAAAGGCAACCTGGGGTGTTGTCTGGTCTCACTGATGCCAAGTTTATGGCCCTGGAGTGCACCAAGATGATCTGCTGTCTTGACATAATAGGATGAGGACTGGTGGCAGGTATACTTTGGGGGATGGCTGCAGGGGACAGAGGGGGTGAAGTTGCTTCAAATCTGTCAGCTAGCAGGTTGGCTATTACCTCTGGTTGAGTATGGATGGTGTCATCCCCAACCAGTTGAGCACATAGCTGGGTATTCCCTTTTAGATTTCAGACATAGTTAAAGAATGCATTGTGATTATCCTTAGGTATGGAGGCAATTTTTGCTCCATAATTAGCTTTGGAGGACTCGACAAGATCTCTAATTTGTTTGTTTAAGCTAGAGAGGGATTTCTTCCTCTGCTGAGCCAGTTCCCTCTTGTTCTTGGAAATTAATTTCTTTCTGTTGTTTTATAGCCTGTTTATACTAGGGGTCCACCAGGATGGCTTGGTTTTTCAGCAAGACCTGGTTTTAATCCAATCAGGCACAGCTGATTCTGTACAACTGCTTAAGTGGTTATACAGGGCATTGGTGTACACCTCTGTATAGGAGTCCATATTCTCTGTGTTTGAGGAGGCTTTGAAACTTCTTATACCATTACTTAGTAGGAGGTAGTTTGTCTTTGAAAAATTCTTAAGGGTTTTTGAGCTTGATGGGGTATCTGGTCTTATAATTACACCGAACAAGACTGATTTATGGTCTGATCTTACCAAGGGAGGACATTATACGGGGAGGGGGGGTGAATGCTCTCCCATGTTAATGAGTGCTTTGCCCAGGATATTTGAGCCTCTTGTGGGTGTGCTCACTAGCTGTTCCAGAGCATTTGCATTGACAAAGTCCAAGAACCTCTGAGCCAGTGTGTCTGTGGTTGTGTATGTTTCCTATTTGATGGTAGGATAATTAAAAATCACCCATGAGTAAGTTGTTAGGCTGTATGGCAAATGACTCTAGTAAATCCAGGTATGCAGTATGCTTTTCCTGTTTCATGGTGGGGGACCTATATCTAGCTATGATGTGGTAGGGGGCTTTGCCTATAGTTAATTGGACATGGAGTAGCTCAAGAGAGTCATACTATTTGACAAGTCTTGAGGTGTAGTTATACTTAATGAAGATTAATACACCTCTGCCTTTAGTTCTTTCACACTCAGTAATAGTTCGGGAGCAAAACTGTCTCATCTGTATTTTATTACCCTGCATTTTATCTTATTAATTATGGTGAATGATCTGAAATATTTATTAGCTGTGCGTCAATGTTCTACATTAAATTGACATGTTCCTGTGAAATATAATTCCTAAATAGTCTAAGCCCAGTTATTGTCACTTGGGAATCATATGTAAATTCTCTCTGAGTAGCTACAAGTGAATTCATATATTTCATACCAAATGTTTTCATAAATTTCTTCAGAAGTCTACCGTCTTTTGTTATATTCTCCCTTTTAGGCTCCCCAGATGCAACCTTGTTGTTGAAAATCAAATTCTAGTCCCCACCTATAAGTAATATTCCCTGCTGAAAGCTGATTATTTCTCTCAAGTTTTTAAGCTTCATAATAGCAGTTTTAGATGAAATATAAATACATGTCAGTGCAATCCTCATCCCAGTAACCCCTTGTTGTCATAAATCTGCCATTATTATCTTTTTTCCTCTTCTATCCCTAAATGAACTCCTTTAGTGATTAATAAAAGTACTCCTTTTTTCTTTGTCCCTGATATTCTGCTGAGTATCCATTCTGAAATATTTTTTTAATCAAATTCACATGCACAGTTCTTTCCAAATGTTTCTGCTGTAGCATTGCTGTTTTCACCCTGCATTTCTTAATATAATTAAATATTATTTTGTATTTGTCTATGCCTGTGAGACCATTCACATTCCAAAACAATATGAAATATGTCACTATTATGGTAAGACATCTTTACTCCCACATATTATATATGGCAGCTTTTTAAATGTCTATTTTTAGTTTTTGTGATACATATACCAAGTACTGTTTGGCAGATTAATTCTTTACACAGTTTTTCTTATCATCATCACTGGAACCTATGTCCCATTTTACAAGACTTTTTGTTTTAATAAAACCCCTCAAACAAAAAAAACAAACACCCCACCCAGAACATCCCATGACCTGTTAACTTAATACAAACATACATAACTATGTATATTTTCGGGTCCACTTGTAGACTGAAATACCTCTTACCCAAAATCCATATAACCAAGACAAAAAGGCCAACAACACGAGAACACCAATGTCCCAGAACACAGACTTAAAACTCCAGGTAAGTAAACGCTTGGCCATCCTTAAAAACAAACAAAACCGAATGAAAGCAAACCCACCTATGTGGGGGGCTTCACTCCCACACCCCCCCTAACTAAATATATCAGCTACGAGATTGGGACTACTGCAGGGTAAGGGAAAAGTACGACAGGATGGCCGAGCATTTACTTACCTGGAGTGGTGAGTCGATGTTCCTAGATGTCGGTGTTCTCGTGATGTTGGCCTTTTCATCTTGGTTATCTGACTTTCGGGTAAGTGGTATTTTGGTCTACTGAAGTAGACCCATGTTTTCAAATTATGAAGTTTAACCCTTTTGTCCCAATAGACATTTATTAACACAGGCCTCAATTAACCTGAAACTGACATTATCCATGCAAGATGGATGTTATTGCATGTGCTTCTACTTAAACTAATTGGTGTCTGCTTTTTTTTTTAAATCAGGAAAAACAGAGAATGTCCCAAAGAATTAAGTACCTCAATCCAAAACAATAGTAAATCTAAGTGATAAAACGAATGAGGTAACAAACACGGCTCGGAGGATAAAACTTTAATTCAATTTTTTTTTTAAATCTTTATTCCCCTCTCAGTGTGAAAACAGGTTGCATGCTTTATGAAAACATTAACTTTTGGCCCTGAAGAAACTTTTATTATCCTATTATCAGCTTATATATATATGGAACTGCATAAGAAAAAAATGCAGTCCTCTGCTGCAAATGAAAGACAAGCTGAAACATTTATGGCTGAAAGAAAACTTTTCATTATATTCGGTATTATCATATTTACTTATTTCCACTTAAACTTTGTTGTTATATTAAGAAAAAAGTCTTAATCCAGGCATTCTGTTAAACCAAAAAGTGAACAGTCCAGCCCTCCATGCCATATAAAAAGTTTAATCCACAGTAAATAAATACACGGCCAATAAGCGCTTTTGTCTTAAAACACAAGACTTCATCAGATGCCATCTTGTTAAAAATCACACTCCTGATATAGTAATAGCAATCATAATTAAAACAGTAATTATCAAATTAAATAAACGTATACCCACACACACACTTGCTTGAATGCAGAAATCCATGATAGCTTAACCCTTCTATACCTGAAAGGCTTTCACCTTTAACACAGGTTTAATTCTAATATAGTCATTTAAACCAGGAAAAACATTAGATTTTAACCTTAACTGCCACTTCAGTTCTTTGTTTAATATCATGTTTTTCAAGTCGCCCCCTCTGGGATTACTCTTAATAACTTCTAAAATTCCAAATTTAAAACCTATAAAATTCCTACAAATGAATGAATGTTTAAACAATGAGCTTGTATCTTTTTTTCATTTTAATGCTACAGGACCAGCTTCACCATTTCCAGCAATGGCTGTAAATGGTTTGTTTACGTCTTCCCCTTACACAGCTTCGATGAGCAAAGAAGCAGGAAGGGCACATCTCAACCAACGGGTTGGAGTCGAAGGTGTTGGCACAATTTGTATGGAGTGGAGTGAAGGTTTTCTCCGTGGTGATACAAGAAGTGTATTTAACAACAAGGCTACGGCCAATACTAACAAAGGTACTGTTGACTCTAATCACAAAAAGCGCAATAGAACTGTGCAAGTTGGTGAAAAATGTAATAGTGCTACAGATGTTAGCCATTTCAAAGACATATTTTAAAAAAAGTATGATTTTAAGACTGGGGGGATTTGGATAAACACACTTATGAAAGTGGTAGTGCAGATAATTCATAGACACTTAAGGACATGATTCTCATTTTTGAAAAAAGATTATTTAAATTAAAATGTTTGGAGATTGACAATAGATATGTTAATGTATGTCTGAATTTGAGAATAGTCCCTCACGGGCTACGGATGTATAAATACCCATTTGGAGTGCAATATAATGAAGATGTTATTAATGATTTTAACACTTTTTTGATGAATGTGGTATGGGCTTGATGAATAAACTGTTGAAATACAATGAAGTATTATGAAGTATTAGTTAAAGATCTAACAAGTCAGGTAGAAAAATTGAATCAGGATATAATTAATGATTTGTTATATCCTGAATATCAAATTTTATATGAAAGAGTGTTACAGAGAGTTGATAGGAGAACTACAAATATTTTTTATAGGAAGCAAAAGAAGTTAATGAGGGAACAAAAAAAGTATATTTGGGGCCTTTTAAAGTTAACAAAAGAAGGGGTGAAAGGGGTGATACGAATAGTAATGATAATGACCCCATGGAAGCTATTGTTATGAACACACGTGGGGGCCTTGACGAGTTAGATTCATTTTCTAAACATAATGAAGTTTTTTTATATTAAGAAGATCAGAAAAACTTGCCAACAAAACCCGTTACAATCCAGACTCAGGGCAGTATCAGGAGAAAGCATCGAGCAACGAAAATCAGTTGTGGATGAAAGTAGGAAGGAAAATGAAATAGTTATACGTGAAGGAATGGATGGTATAGTGTCTGAGTTTAATGGATTTAAAATTTTTAATTATGCACCTATCACCCTCAATAAAGATTACTTTTCAGTTTTTTCTAAGGGATTGAAAATTGTTCCAACAAGCTGTGGTGATATAGCTGATGTGCTTGTGGATTTAAAATTATATTTAAGGAAATTAAGCCTGGGGCTGTGGTTTAAGGACAGTACTGGTAATAATGGTATGAGAATACTGGGTTCACATAGGAGTAGCACCTATAATCCACCCTTGCACCCCACCTTGCAGGTGTTTTTAAAAATGTGTATCTGATGAGATATACAAGGTGACCGCAAAAACAAGAACAAGAGAGGTTTTCCAATTTACGTAACCAAGAACAATTACTATTACAGGTGTTAAAAAATGACAGGAGTTTATGTACAATGAAACCTGATAAAGGAGGTGGGGTGGTTTTATACAGTGCGGAGGAATATAAAAATGCCATGACAAATTTATTGTTAGACAATGACACATATCCCCAGTTTCTAGGAATGAAATTACAATAGCCTACTGTAGGACAGATTCTTTACTGGAAGAGAGGATTGATGAGCAATGTTATTATTTTATGAAACAGTTGAATCCAGTGATTCCAAATATTATTGGAATTCCCAAAGGTGTATAAATGCTTAAAGGTCCCACTATTTAGACCAGTTGTGTCAGCAAGAGGGTCCAAAACCCACCCTGTAGTGCTTTATATTGATCATTGGACCAAAGAAATTGTATTTAAAGCTGATCATTTAATTAAGGATTCCTGGGAGTTTTGGGGTAAATTAAGACCTGACATTTGGAAAGAGGGCCTTAGCTTCTTAACATTAGATGTCAAGGACCTGTTTACAGCTATTCCAAGAAACGAAGGATACCAGTATTTTTGTGATACCTTACACAGATTTTTGACTTTGCCAGTAGAAAAGATTGATTTGATTACTGAATTAATGGAAGTTGTACTTGACAATAAATACATCCATTTTCAAGGGGAATACTATCAGCAAATCAGTGGAGTGGCTATGGGGGTAGCATGTGCCCCCACTTATGCCAAGCCAACCTGGCGATGCTTGGTTGGGAACATCAATATGTATTTAATTGCCCCTTTTCCAAATATATACATCTATTTGTACAACTTCTGGATGATATCTTTGTTTTATGGGAGGGGTACGAGAAATGTGTGGGTATGCTTATGGAATACCTTAACAGTTGTACCAATTTTTTTAAGTTTACACACCATTGGAAGAGGGAGAGTATAAATTACTTGGATGTAACCATTTCACAGACAACAAATGGTTTTAAATCAAAACTACATAGAAAGGAAACATGGTCCAACAGTTATCTGCACTATTCTAGCTATCACCCCCACAGTCAGAAAAAGAACTTGGTCAAGGGGCAGGCAGTCAGGAGTGCTAGGATGACCTCTTGATAGGGAAGATTTAAAGGATGATTTTTTTTTTTAAATTAAAGGAAATGTTTTTTTTAAGAGGTTACCCTGACAGAGAAATCCTTGAAAGTCTGGATGAGGTATATGAAGGCTGGGGTACAAAGTACATGCCACTTTTGGATATAGGTTTAGGTAATTCAAAAAATAAAGGAAAAGACACAAATTACCAGAGGGTATGGGGTATGTAATTTAACCAACTGAAAAACCTGATCATGGACATTATAAAAGCTAAGTGGAGCATTTTAAAAGTGAATAAGGATGTTTTTGATGTGGTGGGGCAGGAGCCTATATTTTCTTTTAGAACTGGTAAAAATTTTAAGAAAGAGTTTGAGTACTCTGGCTTGAATAGTTTCAGGGTAAAAAAGGCAACCACCCCTTGTGGAATGTGTAAACAGTGTACACATATTATTAAGGACGACTTTATTACCTTTCAAAATGGACTTGGTAGTAAAGTATTTTTTGTAAGGGGAATTGTAACACTAAAATGTTAATATACTTGGCAATTTGTGGAGGTTGTTCAGAATTTTATGTCAGAAAGACAGAAGGGGCTTTAAAAGACAGAATGCATGAACACCTCCATGACATTAAATGAAAAAAGATATGGGCCCATTGTTTAAACATTCATTAATTTGTAGGAATTTTGTAGGTTTTAAATTTGGAATTTTAGAAGTTATTAAGAGTAACCCCAGAGAGGGCGACTTGAAAAACATGATATTAAACAAAGAAATGAAGTGGCAATTAATGTTAAAATCTAATGTTTTTCCTGGTTTAAATTACTATTATAGCAATAACCCATGCCTGGGTGTGGGTGATGCTGGATATACCCACGGTTGGCGTGGTTTGATCACGAAGGCGAAGCCCGAGTGACCAAACAAAACCAACGATGGGTAAATCCAGCATTACCCACACCCAGAAGTGGGTTATTGCTATTGTACAATGACATTATTTAAGAAAAAAAATAATTAATTTTCTTAAATAATGGCATTGTATAATGCCTCCTTGCTGCCCTTCCGCAGCTGTCTGGTATTCTGTGGCTGTTCTGATGTATTGCACATGCGTATGCCTACACAGTACATCAGAGCTGTGGGCAAAAGCAACGGAGAAAGCAAGATCTCCGTTGCTTTTTACAAACTGTTTCGCTATGTTAAATGGGTTTAACATAGCGAGACAGCTTTAAAAAAAGCAACAGAGCCGTTGCTTTTTTTAAAGCTGTCTTGCTATGTTAAACCCATTTAACACAGCGAAACAGTTTGTAAAAAGAAACTGTTTTGCTATGTTAAATGGGTTTAACATAGTGAGACAGCTTTAAAAAAAGCAACGGAGCCATTGCTTTTTTTAAAGCTGTCTCGCTATGTTAAACCAAAACAGTTTAAAAGCAACGGAGAAAGCAAGATCTCCGTTGCTTTTTACAAACTGTCTCACTATGTTAAACTTGTTTAACATAGCGAGACAACATTAAAAAAAGCAACGGAGAATGTCCGTTGCTTTTTTTAATGCTGTCTCGCTATGTTAAATGAGTTTAACATAGTGAGACAGTGTGAAGCAACGGAGATCTTGCGTTCTCCGCTGCTGTAAAAAAACAAAGAGTTATAGTAATGGAAAAATTCCGGGCGACCGGACCTTTTCCCATTACTATAACTCTGATTTACAATGTGCACGCTGACCAATCAGTATGCACGGTTTTTGAATATTAATGGGGGGGTTGTTGTATAAATTACAATTAAACCTGTGTTAAAGGTGAAAGCCTTTCAGGTATAGAAGGATTAAGTTATGGATTTCTACATTCAGACAAGTGTGTATGGGTATAGGTTTAGTTAATTTGATAATTACTGTTTTAATTATGATTGCTATTACTATATAAGGACTGTGATTTAACAGGATGGCATCTGATGAAGTCTTGTGTTTTAAGATGAAAGCACGTACTGGCCGTGTATTTATTTACTGTGGATTAAACTTTTTATATTGCATCGAGGGCTGGACTGTTCACTTTTTGGTTTAACAGTATTTTCACCGTTGATTTTGCTTTTCTTAATCCAGACATTCACTAAGGCAAAAGTAAGAGAAAACATAACAGCTCTACATATATTGTAACCTGTATACTTTTGCACCGCACCCCCCCCCACCTCAACAAACCAAGATTCCAGGCTGTCAACTCAAACATGTTTTTGTCTAGCTTTTCATCTCATTTTGCACTATAATGCCTGCATTTCTTAATATCATAAAAAAAAAGAAGAAGAAAGAAAGAAAGAAGAGAGAGAAAAAAGGCAAAAGGCAAAGGCATCTGATTACTATAGTAACTTTATCACATACAAGAACAAATAAAATACTTCACTGTAAGGCATGCAGTTTATATTGTGAAAAGTTTCTAAGAACAGAAATTGTTTTACTTGCAGATACCTTTTTCCTTCTTTTTCTTCAGTGTCCTTTGAAACATTAATGATATAAACTGAGGAAAATCCTTTTCAGTTTCTCACAAGTTTAGCAAAGTCAACAAAAGTTCACTATTTCTACTTTTTCTTATACGGCCACATTTCACAAATGTGATTGATGCATTGCAGTCTCACATTTATTCATTGATTTCCATGTTGCTGGTCTCCCTGCTCATCTCTATTTCCCAACTCCAAATTTCAGTTCAATTCCAAGGGACTCCCAATTCTTTTGGTCAACTCCCGTGCTTTTCACTTTTTCTCAAGCATTTTTCTTTGGGACAGTGGAAAGTGTTTCACTAGCAAAGTTTCTCCATGTGCTTTATTACCTGAAGAATGAGAAACAGAATCCCCTTCTGCTTGATGGCTCACTTTTTGTAGGATAAACTTTTGTAATTCCACCTTAGCCTGTTCTGGATAAAAAAAAATACTTTTGTCCTTAAGGAAAAATATTCTAAGACAACTGGAAACGGCAGCTTGAATCATACGACTCCTTCTCAATATTCCCTGAGTACTGGAATCAATTTGTTTCTCTTCTGTCTGGTGTACAGTGAATAAATATATTCTACAACACTCTACTGTCTCAAAACTTTAATACTTTGTCCATTTTACCAAAGTTTTGTCAGGATCATTACTTTCTGCTGGTGAGTTTGCATCTTTACTAATGCAGTTCTTGGCTTCTTTCTCATTGCCAGATTTGGAGCATACACGCACAGTGTGCCCTTTCAATTAACAATTCCTGCTGTAGAATACCATTCCAGTTGCTTATATATACCTTTATGATATCAGTACAGTCTGTTCCTTCTAGTTTCTGTAGTACAGCAGAAAATCTCCAATTTTCTCTATGTGTTCTGTCCTCTAATTCATCCATTTTTTGAAACAGCTCTTTTTGTGTAGTCTCAAGCCTTTTTTTCATTTCGATCTCTGATTTTTGCAGTTTTATCAGCTCATGTGAATATCTGTTTAAAACTTTTTTCAACCTTTTGCTACCTAAGTTGCTATACACCTTCAGGGTTTTGTTTATTTTAATCAGCTCTGAGCACATTTGATTTATTTTTTCCTGTAGATTACTGGAAGCCATGCCATGCACAAAAACCAGAGCTCTAGCTGCTTTTTGCTGAACAGCTGTAGGATTCTTCCCTGTCAGTGTTTTCTCTTCACCTTTTTTAGTGGATTTTCTTTCAGGCTCAGATTTTTCTTTGCTGGCATCCACACTTACTAGCCAGTAACTGAATTTTATTCAAGCTAACAATACCACTGGCTGTTGTTTCTCAGTTTCTGATTTCACACTGGGGGAAATTAAGTTAAGCTGTTGATTAGTGTGCAGCCATTTTGGAAGTCTATGATTTTATATTTTTGTGCTGGATAGGGAAGTGTTAGGCAAATTTCATGTCAATGAAGTTGAGTAGTTGGTGTGTTTAGTAGGTGTTATCACAGATACTTTGTTAGGATATGGAGTGTGCTTCTGATCTGAAAATTAATCAGCATGATTGTTGTAGGGCTGATTTTTATAAAACTGAAAAACTAACATACAAATCAACATAATTATTGTAGGGTTAGTGTTTCAATTTATCTAGCCATGTTGTTTTGTTGATGAGTACATATTTTAACATGTTCAGTGGCTTTAATTGTTGTTTAATTTTGATTAGTCAATGTATGATACATTGAGTGTTGGTGCTTTGATTTATTATATGAGATAGTCTCATCTGGAGTTTCAGCACTGAGTAAAAAATGGTTGTACTTTGTGGTTTATATGATCTTTATCTTCTGACAGTCTCTATGTTTGTATATTTTTCTGGCTGTGCACTGCAACTTTTTTGCAGGCAATCCACAACTCAGCAGTGTGCACGCTTAATGTCACGTGTTTTAATCCTCCTTCCAAATACTTAATTGAAATCAGGTAAAAATGAAGCATACAACAAGAAAGAGTTAACAAGCTCTCCCCTCTTCAGTCACTAGTGATTCAAGTCAGCTTAGATCAAGTAGAAAAAAAATGAGTCACGATTAACTGAAAATATTAAGGAGCACATTAAAATAAGTGAATCCTTATAAAAATGACATATTTAATGCAACACATAAAAATATTACTACTGGTAATAGTCTGATTTTATTTTGCAAAAGTAAAAAGCCTTCTTGGTTGCTGTTATTTTTTTTCTAATTTATTGATTATGTATTTACTTGCATGGTAAGTGGGCTAATTACTGTTTCTGCTTCTCTCCCCCTTCAGCCATAACCCAGGACCATACTGTAGACAGAGGGTCTCAGACTTGCAGACTGTGGAACACTGTTAATGCACATGAAGTTTTTCCATAGTTATTTAATTATACACACACACACACACACACACACACACACACACACACACACACACACACACACACACACACACACACACACACACACATATATGTATATAATTATACACACACACACACACACACACACACACACACACACACACACACACACACACACACACATATATTTATATGCATGCACACACATTCACACACATACATATGTATGTACAGATTAACTTTACAATTTTGAAATACTGAAATTGCAAATTTCTGTATCTCGAGAGAAAAGTGTCGAAAGTACAATACATCAAAACTTAAAAAAACTGAACGTCACAATACTGAAACTTCGTAATATTGCATTTTCATTATGTGACACTCTGTGTTTTAACACACCCTCCACCATACAAACAAATACACATACAACACCTTCCTCCCCACACTACAACAAACCAACATAACACACACATAAACACACACAAATGAAACCCACCTAATCTATGTATAAACAGGGGGGCAAGCCCCACACTCTGGCTACTTATATATACAAACTCCGAGGCCACACTAACAAGAATAAGACATCAAACCCACTGCTACACACTCTACACTTCCATTGCACAAACAAACATCATATGTACAAACATCACCAGTTTCAACGCTTACGCACTCACAGTCTTACCTACCTACACTAACCTACACCTAAAAGTTCCCAACACACTTAAATAATACCAAATCCCTACCCAAAACCCTTAAACAAAAAACACTTACCTGAATCTTTGAGTATAACCACACATTGGCAGCCATCTCTATATCCCAGACCACACTGCACCTTAAAGACACAGCAAACCACAACTAAAAGAGTGCACTACCACAACTGCAGATTCGACAATTTAACATTTATTATAATGCAGTTTTTGAATAAATGCATTTTCAACTCTTTCGTCTCGAAATATCGAAATTCAATATTTCAGTATTTCGAGCATGTAAAGTGAATCTGTATGTATATATGTATAAATAAGTCCGATTAAGTATTAAAACCTCATATTTGTGTTTTGCAGCTAGAAGCGTATGCAGCTTATGTATGTGAATGAGTACATTGCTACCATATCTCTCAACCTCTTAAAGCAAGAAATCTGGACAAAGCCATAAATAAAAGTGGGACAAAAGCCCAAAATTAGGGGCAATTTTTGCATATTGCTCTTACAAACTTAGAAAGTTGATAGAATAACACATTTTGCATTAGCATGCATTTTCCTAAGGTTATGAAGTCTAAAACCCAAATGTCTGTCATTATTTTCTAACTTCAGACTTTAATGATTTGCCACTAATTTGCCAGAAAACCACAACTTTATGAAAAATGAACCAAAAATATGAAGCAAAACTCTGGACATTCTGTGAATATCTGTACAGTTGAGAGGTATGACTGCTAATGTTTCTGCAGGGGAGTTACTGATAATGTCATTCTTGGCTGCTTATCTTTGCTGGGTTTTCTATCCTACCACCTTATAACTTGTTTAACTCCTGACATGAGGGATGCCATGTCTGGGAGCTGTTTGTCGTTATTAATTAGAGTGCTTTTAGGTACTTTTTTTTTTTTTTGAAAAAAAGAGAAAGTAAAACTACAATTATGTTTACCATCAGTTTCATAAGCTGTTTTTTTCTGGAAATTAGAGTTATTGTTGTAGGTAAGTAACAAAAGGGGTCATATTTTAACTGTAAGGGTGGGAAACTAGACTACTTTTTGCAGGTAAGTAATGAGTGGCTTTTGTGGGTTTTTGGAGTGCCTAGTAGCAATTTGTCTGTAGTACAAAATTAAAGCTGTATGCTTTCTTCTACTATACAGCCATTGTCCATGACAAACACATACAGTTAAAGAAGCAGAAATGTGTCTTACGTTGCTGTGGATGCAGGCAAACTGATATCCAGCTTAACATAAGGATATGATAATTACCGCCTTATTTTAATTTTGAAGTTAATTACCTGCCAGCTCTAAAATGAAAGATGATTTTTTTAAGGGTGAGGGCAGTGTAATTAAAATAGCAAAATCAAGAGAAACTGGAGCCAGTTGTCCATATATTGGTTTGTTCTGCAGGGATTCCCCTTCTAGATGGGGGTGGGGGGGCTGAAGAGTTTATACTGCTTAAAATTGTTGCTGGTTTGTGTTTATCTGCATATTTGTATTTCACTGTATAGGGTGCATGTTAGAGCAAGTTAATCAGTAATGCCCTATACAATTGATTTTACTGAGTTAACATTAGTTGCCCTCACTGTGGAACCTAAAAGCTTAATGTTGCGGCACTAAAAAGGAAAAAGGAAATGTATTTTCAGGTGCAGCTCATCACCTCACAATGTTGTTTTGCTGCCAGATGTAGACTTACATATCTCTTATTCAACAAGATATGTAATAGTTCAGAAACATAAATCAACTATTATATCTATGCCACATCATTAGGGATGGTGCTTGAAGGATTTGCACTTTATAGAACTTAACATTCTGTTCATTTTGTTTCTATAACACTCCAATGTAGTTTGTCAATCCGGTGTTTGTTACTTGGAACCTGATGAATGCTTCCACTAAAAAGATGAATTTGTACGGATTTATTTTTTCGGTTTCTGCAGTTTCAGTAACACTGTACATCCAGTTCAGGGTTTTGCTGAACATTTGATATCATGCTAATAACAACAGTATCTTCCAGAAAAGGAAATGAGAATATTTAGTGAAAAATGGAAGAATTTCTACTTTTTCCATAAAAGTCAATTTATATTTTCACATAGAAGTAAACTATAAAACAGAGTGCCTCATTTGCCAATAGACCACAGCAGTTCTAAGACCGATTTTGATAAACTACAAGAAATGATTGGAAAAATTAGAGAAATAAGTTTTCCACCTTATAGCTGCATTTGCAAAACATGATATTTTTACGCAGACTACTAATAAACATTGTATATACTCAGCGATAGCTTGATATATGATTAGCAAAAGCATCAGAACCATTTACAGAGGGACTTTCTGCAGAAGAACATTTCTTGTGGGTGAGTGAAAAGAACAATGCTTTGGGGGTGATACACTTGTGTGCCAATACAGCTGTCCTCAGGATCACTGAATTACCAGATAATGTGAAGAAATAATTGCTTAAAAATCCAAAAGGATTGAGGCCTAGGATTGAGGCCTACTCAACTACATGTAATGATAGTACAGATGCGTGTGTCACTGTGCATCATACAGTGCTCATCAGAAGAGCGCAAACTCAGCAGAATGTAGTCCAGGAATTGCTAAACTTGATACCACACTGAAAGACAATGTAGCAGGTACAGATGGACATCAATATACTTCAAGCACTGGAAGACTACACCAAGAAGGCTGGACTGCTATGGGATATATTTGTGTCTTTGATGGTGCTTGAGCCATGTGCTCAGAAAAAGTGGGTGCATTTGGATTGCTCAGCATAAAACTGAAAAGTCTGAATATTCAAAGAAGCTTAACCAGAGTACATAGTATTTTCCATCAACAATCCCTGTGTAGTAAACGTTTAAGCAAGTAATAGATGCATTTGTTAAAACCATTAATTTTATACATGCATGAGTATTGAATCACAGACTTTGTTCTGAGCTAGGTTGGACTGTGAATATGGGGAACTTCGTATCACACTGAAGTTAGGTGGCTTAGTTATGGTGTCACAGGAATATTCTAGAACATTTTTTTCTCTTAGCAAAATGAGACTTTTATGAAAATGAAAGACATGGAAGTTTCTTAGAGGATTCTACTTTTGTTTGCAACTCTGCCTTTTTAATAAATTTTAATGAACACATGAAGGTACTAAACTTGGAGCTTCAGGGTACAAAACAGATAATGATATGTACGTATGACAATGTTACATCATTCAAAGGGAAGCTTACTTTGTGGGGTAAGCATCTAAATCTTGGTAGTCAGGTACATTTTCCAACTCTGAAATACTCAGAAAACATTGAATTTGATACTTCCATTATGAATGGATGAGTGGATGAAACTAACTGTACCAAGGATCTAAATCTCCAAACTGCATTCACTGAAAAAAAGTCTCCCAATACCTCCCAATTTATATATATCAATTCCATGGTGACATCAACTGAAGGGGGTGTTCCTCCTAAAAGGGCATCGCTGCTGGTAGAACTCGCCAACAGTGATTATCTATGGAGGAACTCTGACTGTTGGTGGGTTTAACCTTAGGCAACTGAAGCTTTAGAGTTCAATTGTTGTCCACCACAGGTTACCCAAATATGACTCTTTGAAAGTGTATGCTAATGCGATTTCAAACCTGGATTACCACTTTCACACAAAGCGCTGACAGCTAATGAACAGGAACTCTGATGCATTTTACAGTTGTTAACAAAGAAATTCTATTTTCAAAACTGCAATTCTGGGAAATCACACCTTTTTCAGTTTACTTACGGCCTGAAGAACTGCTACCACACTGGAAGGTTGTTTTGCCTTTGTCCTGGAGTTTAGAGTACCATGTTTTGTTGACTTTATGTCATCAATTGTAATTTCTAGTAGATCCCAGTATTATATAATTCTGTTACAATTATGGATGTATACATAAATAAGGAAAGTTAAATCAAATTATAGAACACAGAAGCAAAGTGATACTTTAGCAAGTAACTAATCTACAAGAAGAAATGTAAGTTAATGCATGAATTGTGGGTAAAGTGTTGTTCTAATGAGAACTGCAGCTCGGCAATAGTTCCTTAGTATTGTTTCTTAAAATTAATATATGTGGTGAATAAGTGATGAGACCTAAAATGACAAATTATGTTATGTCTTGCACTGCTACATGATGGTGTAATTCTTTCAGAAAATGTCAGCAATACGTGGTGTGTACGGTTATTAAAAATTGAAATGATTAAAGTTGCTACCAGTAATTATTTCAGGCAAGAAAATGATTAAGTAATTTGAGGTAATAATGCAGTAAAAGTAACATAACCACAGTTTTTTATTGTTTAAATCAAGTGTGCTATTTTTAGTTAATTTGCTATCAACCTTCAGCTGAGTATCTCTCAACCTCATGTGAGCCTTAAGGTCATTTGAGTTTGAAACCACTGATGTAATCTATTATAAAATGCTTGCTGTCCCTTACCAGTAATACACAGAGCACTGTCCAAACCACATTTCAGGTCCTGGGAAGAAAACAAAAGTGAAATGGTGAGATATGTCTAAATTAAATGGAGTAAAATGTTCCTGAAAACAAGTATGACTGTTACTCGCTGTTCTGCCAGCTGTCCCAGATAGACTTAATTCTGGGAAGGAGACGGACTGTGTTGGCTTGATATGCCTAAACTAAGAAACAGAAAAATGATCTTCATAGCATCTCAGGATATTACTTGTAGTTCTGCCAGTGAGGGCAATGTGGGCTGCTTTAATCAGAGAAGTTGGCCCATTACATCATGCTGTGAGGAACAGACCATGATATGTGATTGTGCAGTGCCTACTTTTGTCAAATTGTGTAATACATGTTGAGATTGCTTTCTCCATTGTATAAGGACATATTTGTCAAAGCCTTTAAAATCATAAATAACAATTTGACATTTTTTGAACATTTCACATAATTTGACATGAACTAGACAGTTCTGAGATGATAAATGAAGTTAAAATATTCAATAAATGGTTTGATAAGTCATTGGTAGTTGACTGCATTTTGTTGGCTGGCTAGTTGTCAATGGGTTTGTTGGTCTTTTTTAGAAGAATCCTAATATAGCACACAAAATATCTGGGAAATGTGTGTAGATACTCAGTAAAGTACATTGCTCTTTTAGTAAATTATCCACTGCGCTTGTACTGGAGGCTGAAATTAGCTTTGCAGAGAAAAATATGGATGAATTAAGTAATTATGTATGAAGGGGTATTTAAATATATATCTATATATATATATATATATATATATATATATATATATATATATATATATATGTGTGCATATACTATATATATTACACAAATATATACACATATATTTTGATACATCTACATACACATATGTATATATGTATATATATATATATATATATATATATATATATATATATATATATATATATATATATATATATATATATATATATTTATAGTGCAGATATTAACTAAAAGGGGTGCTGTGAGGCAAGAACCCAAAGGGAAAGTATTCTAAAGGGGTCAAAAATATAGTTATCTGTGTACGGTACACACCCCTGACTGCCTTAGTAGGTGCACAAAATGAGCAACTTTATTTTAGTGCACATTAAAGTGGTACTTTTTAAACAATTGTATAGGATTGATATTGCATTTTAACATTAAATACTCTTTCCACTAGAGATTGCTTTTCAAGTTGCAAACTATATATTTTGAATGGAATTGAAATTTTGTATATTTTTAAAGACATGAATGATTTTGTATGAAAAAAAACATTATAAACTGCAAGAAAGACTAAGCCAAACCAGTGTCTTCACTGTATAATACCTTAAACCTCCTGCAGTGGAAGCCCATGGGATATATACAAATGACCCCTTATGGATATACCAATGTTTCAGCTACATAGCTTCTAAATGCCCATGACTTTTTACTTTTGAAGACTTTATGGGTAATTCAGGCCAATAAAACCAAACTATACTAAATGTAAATGTGCCATGTTTTGGACTTTTTGCAACCTCATCAGTACAGCATAAATTGATTGTTTGGTTATACTTCAGAAACACAAGGTTTAAAACCCAGGAGGATGCTCACAAACATTAAGGTGACTGCAAAATATCCCAAACAACATTCAAGCAAAGGGTAAAAAGGGGACACAGGCAAACCATTCAGTAAAATAGTGGAAGCCCATGGGATATATGTAAATTTTCCTTAACTCATTCAAGCCTATAGAACCTTTTTTGTATACTTCCAGTTCTCATCCATATCTCCTTATGACATCCAAAAATGTTTTTGTGTATGGCTTCATTTACTAAATGACCTATCAATTAACAATAGGCAATATTAGAAAGTGCAAGGTGTTATTAACAAAATTACACCAGGGCTGTTAATATAGGATGTCCCTCAGTAGAGAAATTAATAACTTTTCATCAGCTATAATTCATATTTATGTTCATATTTTCATAACTGAGAGCCCTACATGTTATTGTGGGATAGGGTATGATATGCCATGGTGAGAGACATGAAAATTCATTGTCAGTGCTCATTTATATCACAGTATACTTGATATATTTCTATTTTTTTGTCACAATGAAAATAAACAATATTTTCATATGGACCTAATACTTCAAAAAACAAGTCACTGTTTCATGACACCCGATGAAACCCTGGATACTGTTGAAGAAAATATTCTTTCAAATTTGTACTGTAAGATGCAAATCTTGAGAAATATTCAGTGTTATTTATATGTTACCAAAAATTCCCACTAGGGTGTGTGTTATCATGTAAATAATGCCCACTCAGAGGTGTTTAGAGTGATGGCGTCGCAGGAGGATGGCCTTTACACCCCTGGAAGGGTGTTATTTACACAATAACACACACTCTGTCAAACGTTATTGCACTTAGAGATTGGGCTATCTGTTAAATTGTTTTGTATTTGTTTTTTTAATTATTACACACACACACACACACACACACACACACACACACACACACACACACACACACACACACACACACACACATATTTTTAATATTTTGAAGTAAAATAGAGCCTTCACCTACTGTTTCAAATTTGCTGTAGTATATGCTGGTAAATCATTGGGTGGTTGAAGTTACTGAATAATGAGTTACATTCGAGTTTCAGACTTTATTGTAGCTTTCAACTAATCAGGGACAAATACAGAAGAAATCAGGGACACTTAAAGTATTATTCTGTTAAATTAAGACACTGACAGAATAAGAGAATGTGAGTATACATTTTCTGAAGTAAAAAAGTCTATAACTCTATTTATTGTTATTG
Organism: Protopterus annectens; assembly: GCF_019279795.1. NCBI lineage: Eukaryota > Metazoa > Chordata > Ceratodontiformes > Protopteridae > Protopterus > Protopterus annectens. Next base: position 1,421,700,780 of record NC_056731.1, read on the forward strand.
TTTATTATGTGGAATTCAGCACCTTTTCTCCAAAAGTCACCAAAGGGAAGCACAGTTATAATTTGAATCAAAGTCAGCGTTGTCCCTAAGGTGACAGGTATGGACTTTATATCCTCTGGAAAATGCATGTTAACATAAATCCTGTTATTATAGCAACTTTCTAATTTCATAAGAGCTGTATTTAAAATCTGTCCCTATGGACATAAACACGCACACATACACACACACTTTTCTTTTTTTTTTTTTTTCTCTTTTTTCTAAGTTTTTGTTTGTTTTAATTTTATACTCACTAAACAGCAAAAGCACTGCTAAGTGAGTATAAAATAATGGAGGCCATTAACTCCAATACAGTCCGAGCTCCACTGCAGCTTAATATGCTGCTGTGAAGTGGTGGACATATTTTTCACTGGGCATTACCTGTGCATTAACAATCTGCTGGACAACAGTCAGTGTCCAATCAGAGTGGTGATGTACAGGTCACCCATTCTCTAATGCTAATTAACTAAGCATATGTTTTTATACTTCTATAAATATCTCAATAAACATGCACCACTAGAGGAATTTCTTATGTGAAAACTTATGTCTGGTTAAGAAAACTGTTCTAATGGTATATGTCTACGATATACAGTTTTCAAGATATGACAAATTATTTGTGAAAATTTAGCAAAAAATATACTTTTGGGTTTATGTGCATTATAATATAACATTTATGGAAAGACTATGAATGCACTGACTGTTATCACTGCATTGAATACTTCTTATTAATAACATTGCAATCTGTATAGTTTTAATAGCTTTTATTGTTCACAATGTATTTACTTCTGTTTATCTTTTTTTATTTTTTTCAGAAAAGGCTCTGGAATGCAAGATGTGTGTATGCTGCTAGAAGTGTGACATTCCACACCACTTAGGTGCTAATGAGTTAAGCAGATACCAGTGTTTCACTACATGGAGTTTGGATGCCCATGAATTTTTACTTTTTAAGTCTTTAGAAGTATATTAAAGTAAATAAAGCCAACCCCCAATTAACTGTAGACATGCTGTATTTTGGACTTTTTGTGACCTCTCCTATATAGCATAAGTGGCACGTTTTTGGCACCAAATGTTTTAGTGCCAATGGTGTTGACATATGTGCAGTTCCAGAGTTGGTCCTGGCACTTTACAAAGCTCCTGCAATACCCTAGTATCCTTTATTGCTGTAAGTTGCCCCAAAGTTGATTACCAGTGCTTCATCATGTGCTTGTCCTGGGCTCAGGGCCTTCCAGTTTGTTGAACTTCCAAAACAAATGGACTACAGGACTTAAGGAACCTGACCTAAGAAAGGCATTCTCATATTTAGAGTCCTGAATCTCTGGAAAATGCTTCAAAAATCTAAACATACTGACCCAATTCTAAATTGTCCTTAAAGGACTTGTATGATGACAACAGTTCGGATTTCTCTGCCTCTTCTCTTGAAGACTCTCCACTTGGGGAGTATTTTGACATCTTATGCCGACAAGGGGGATGAGTCATTAAACATATTTCTGTGACACAGATCAGATCCAGAAGGACTGTATATCTGCCAAGTAGTCTTAGATGGTTCAACCTTTGGTGGTCATCTGAAGGGGTCAACAAGATTTCCTGGGAAACCCCAGTACAGTGTCTCCTGTTCCCAAGATGTCTGACTACATTCTCTGGCCACCTTGACAATGAGTTATTTTGGTTGTATCATAATGCACACCTCTGGATATCAACCCATGCCAAATGACAATGTCAATAAATGAAAAAAAAAACAGGTAAATTGTATTCAGTAAAAAATACCAAGAATGGTGTTACCAGTTCACTTATCATGAATACACTACCAACTGACACTAGACTGAATGCATTATGGGATACGGTATTTCCTCAGATGCAAATACTATGCCTTCATTTTTAAAGTGGCACTAGCTGTAATACATACTCAAAGTATGTAAAGTTTATAGCAGCTCTACAATACTAATTATCATATCTCTGCCCAAATCAGAGACAGACAAACCCTGTGAAACCAGGATGTATAGATATGTGTACAATTGCTACATATATTTAACATTTCTGGAATTATCCTGAATGTGCTAGTGCTCTAAATCCCATTCCCATGCTATTTGGACTATCATTTGTGAAATAGGAACAAATGAAGTAGATATTACTTTAGCAGAAATATTTTTGTACATGAAAAATTCTGAAAGAAATCACTTATCTGGCCATATTACTCAATTACAACCTATGCAATGGACTGGCATCTTAATCTCTGTTCCACTAAGCATTCCTCAAATAGTAGTAGAAGTGCAACCTATGGAAGGAAAATGGTTTAGCAGATAATTACAACAAATTGTACCTTGCTTAGATTCACTCTGCAAAACCTTCTCAACAAGCTCAGGAACAGTCACACTTAGCTGGACACCACACTGACTGTCATCACATGTTGTGAATTTTGAACTTCCAACCATGCCTCAGATATTGGGTTGTGGTTACCCTTTCAAGGAAAACAGGAACACTCTGACTAGATATGGACCTGGTTATTCTCAGCTCTAGCTATTAGGTTTACTGACAGGAACATGGCATTCTGCCTAAGGATCATTAGGAACTACTTGAATATGTCTCAGATTGCATCTGTCATTGGCTCTGTCCTCTTTCTCCACTATTTGTGACCTTGGTTTAGTTTTTCAGATGTCAGAAGCTGTCACATCCCACATTCTCTAATCTTCTAACTTCATGTGCTGTGGTTGGCCTGGTTGAAGGATTAGTTGTGGTTGTGCAGATTCGTGACTGTCTTTGAACTTTAGTTCTTTTGCAGTTTTATTTATTGAGTCATAGGGTTTACATTTAAATTCTAATATTGGTATGCTAGTTCATGTTTATCTTCCAAGCATTAGCTGAGATGGACTTACTCTTGTGGCACTGTGTAAAGTAGCTTGATATGACATGAAAGCTCCATAAGGATCAGGTTGTTCCAAGACCTTTTTAGCTGTCTGTGTCACCATTCAAATGAGGATGGTGAGGACTTGATGTAATATGAGTAAAACCACAGTCTTCAGCAAACTTTTGCAATTAAATTGATGTAAACTGTGTACTATTTTCTGTAATCAGATCAGCTAGTAGCCAACATTTTGTGAAAATGTTCATTTACCTTGCTGTTATTTGTGGGACAGTCATAGTCAGTAAAAGTAATAGTTATATGTCAAGAGAGTAATTATCCGCTACTATGAGAAAGCTTTTGCTTTAAATTCACACAAGTCAGCAGCCATATTTTACTAAGCTACTTGTGATAAGGAGTTAGCATATGGATCTCTTCTTTAAGATGGTTTATGGATAGTTGACCCTTTGGCTTGAGCTTTGCAATATCTAGATTAATATTTGGCTACTAAAGTGACATTTTGGTTCTTTTATGACATTTTATGAGGCCTTGGTGTCCCTTGGACATTTGTCTTAGCACCTCAGCATGTTGCAGTGAGGGTACTAATATTCAGTTTTGGTACAATAATAAGCCATTGTGTTCTTAAAAATTGTGCTCTGATAATGTAATGTATACACAATATATCATGTATGTGTCCAGCATTATGTCATCCATCTCGGACATATTCAATAAGGTTTTTGTAACTCATAGTCACTTTTGGTAACTTATTTCAGCTCTTCTAGTTTCTTAGTAGTCACTTTTTTGTCATTATGTTCTACTCAAATGTGGCAACATCTTCTGTTGTCTGGTTACAGCTGATCATTTTTAAATAACATTTCAGCTATGATTAAGCGTTTCCTAGGCACATGGATTGCATTTGTGTTCATTTAGCTCAGTCTCATGAACAGTCTTTGACATCAGGTTGGCACTTTGCCTACATTATAGGAATTAATTAGTAGAACCAATGCCTTGTGGTCAGTCTCGAGTCAGAAGTTCTCTGAGCCTTGTAGGTATCCGGAGAATCTCTCACTTGCTTATACACTTGAAAGGTATTCTTTCTTGATGTGCAAATATTTCTGTTCAGCATTGATTAATATTCTGGAGCAACAGGTGACAGGGCGTAACCTATTCTCATCCATTTAGAGTAATACTACACCTAGGCCATAGCTACTAGCATCAGCACTCACTATTGTCAATTTATTGACATCTCAATCTATCACTGAAGTAATTGTTATCATTCCTTTTTATTCTGCTGAAGGCTTGAGCTTGAGTATCTCTCCATGACAAGAGTATGTCTGTCTTCAACAGCTCTGTTAGTGGATGTCATACTAGACACATCTGGCACAATCTTGCCCAAAAAAATAATCATGTCTAGGGCTTGTCTTAACTTAGTCACACAAAATTAATTTTTTATCTTGGTTATTACGTTGACCTTCTTTGCGTCTATTCTGATTCCAAAAGCACTTATACTGTGACCAAAATACTGAAGTCTAGTCTTTCCAAAGCAGAATTTCTTTTGGTTTAACTTGAAACCTGATTCTTTGGGCACTGCCTCCAACCCCAAATCATGAGTTTCTTTATCTGGACCAAACCCTAGTATGTCATCCTTAATAACGGCAACACCTTCATGCCCTTTTATCAAGTCATTCATTTTATGCTGAAATATTTCAGGCACTGAGGTTACACCAAACATCAGTCCTCAAGACTGTCATCTTTTGGTCTCTTTCCTCTAGGCATACTTTCCACAAACCTGTTAGGAACATCTAATGTGGAAAACACTTTAGCTTTTACCAGCCTTAGTTGCTGTGTCTTCTAGTATGGATAGAGTGAATGCTTTTGCAGGAGTGCATCGTTATACTTCCTGAGATCTATACATATTCTCACACTGCCATTTTTCTTTATAACTGGAACAACTGGTGCACACCATTCTGTCGGTTCAGTTACAGTCTGTTACATTTTTTTGAGTTCTGCTTCTACTTTAGACAACACAGGGAATTACACTTTTCTGGACATTGTCAAGGAATATGGAACACCATTTGGCTTTACTTTTATCTTTACTGGCTCTCATTTAAGCAGATCAGCTTAACCAAGTGCATTCACATTGACTTCATTTAGCCTGACAATCTTCCCAGCTTGCAAGCCACAGCTCTTCCTGGCAGATTATTTACATGTGGACCATCTGGGAAATAAATCCAGAATTTAGACATGTGCCCCTTCCACTCAGACATGCTTAGAAATTTACCAAATCACTTGAGTTTATTTGCAGGGCTACATATTCCTGTCTCTTCTTCATGCAACTGTAGATTCTCTGAGCTATTTTTAGCACTGTTAGCACAAAATTCACTTAATTTCTGTGACTAGGCAGTTTTACTTAACAGTTTGATTTAAAATTAGGCATATTAGTTACTGAACCTAAGAAAATACTTTCTGAACATTATTTTCAGTTTTATTCTCTTTAAGCAACTCTTTAATGAACTTTTACAAATGATAACAAAATGTCCTAGCGTTTCATATATCTCTTACCCTTTCTGCCACATGTAGCGCACTGCTCTGACTCACTCAGCGTAATAGTTACATCTTCAGAATCAGAATCAGAATCACATTTATTAGCCAAGTATGCATGCATACAAGGAATATGACTCCGGTTGCAGTGACTCTCCAAGTATGAATTACATAAATACATACATACAACTATTAAGAACAAGACAAACGACATACATGCATCTATTAAGAACAAGACAAAAAAGTAAATATACATACAAGGTGCAAAGTGCAACTCAGTGCAAGAAATACAGAAATCTTGTGCATTTGTCAAGCTTACACTAACTCTGCATCTCATGCAAACATTTAGTCTGACATTGCCATTCGCCAATATTATATTTCTTTTTAAATTTGCTGTTTTCTCTGTGTTTTACCTCACACACATCATTTGTCATACACTAGGTTCATAGGTGTGTGTGCTAGGCTAATGACCACAAGGGCTTTTTTTAAGTCTAGCTATGCATCACAAATCTCTGACAAGTTCTTATACCCTTGATAATTATAAGCAGGGCCTTGGGAGATGAAATATTTAGAAGCAGGAGCCTGGGAATGAACCATTTACAGTCTGGCTGTGTCCATTACAGATATAGGTACCAAATCAGGGGTGAATTTCTTGTTCTCCATCCAACGGTCTAAGTTAGACAAATTGATTTAGGGAGAAACTCTGCTTTAAATGGATGGGAGCCTGCTTCAGAGAAGGGGTAGTCTCTGGGATAAATAGTTTCTCTCCAGCAGGTCATATTTATATCACAAGGTTTAAACCTTTAGAAGAGGGTAATTCTGGTGCTGTTTGCTTTGTGGATATGAAGGAGGTCCATCAATGTGGGGTCTGACAATGCCTTGTATGCCACTTGTAGATTTCTCCTCAACAGCCTATAGAAGACAAAATACAGGGACAGGGCTTTGTGCCAGTCTACATAGGACATGTTACTTTCTCCCTGTACTCTTTTAGTGAGTCACCTGTGTGGACATTCCAACTGTTGGATGTGCCTGGTTAGGTACATACCAAATGGGGCATTGTACTCAATGATAGGTCTGATGAATGCTGAATACAGTGGAACAATGACCTCCTTGGACCTAGATGCCATACCTTTGTTTACTGGTTGCACAGCATAAAATTATTTCCTCACTACTGTAGATACATGACGGTCAAAGACTAGATCACTGTCTCTGTCCCCAAGTCTCCGACTTCTGGGTCGACTCTTAGGGGTCTGTTATCAATAAGATAGTTATAAGGGGTGGAGGACTTCCAAAAGGATATTATTATGCATTTCTTGGCATTTAGTTTTAGTCCATTGCTCTGACACAAGTTATTTGTCTGTGTCAGCCCATCTTGGAGAACATTAATGTCAGTGGGAGATTCTATGACTGCTCCTAATTTGCAATTTTGGTCAGAAAGAGGCTTTTGACATTGGCTTTGACTTCAGAGAAATAAATGCCAAAAAGGAGAGGTCTCAGGACTGATCTCTGACAGACTCTACTTCTGACTGGTCTCTTTGTAGAGGTGGACTCCCCATTTCTAACTTCCTGAGTCCCGTCCATCTGCTAGCTGGCTATCCAATGGGTGGCATAAGGGTTTATACTTAACTTTTTAAGTTTATCAATAATGCCCGAGTGGTGTATTGTGTCAAATGATTTGGCCTGTTCAATGTAGGCAGTGTGAACCATTTTGCCCTCATCCACTGATTTGGTGACCTTCTCAAATAAGTCCACCAGGTTGAATAGGCATGACCTGCCCTTGATGAAACGAAATTGGGTTGGGACCAGTGTTTGGAACTTTCTTGTGTCATTATTGATCATTTTCATGATAATTATTTTCATATGAGACTAGTGAGACTTGTGGGTCTGTAGTTTCAAAGGTCTATAGATGGCCCACCTTTGTGCAGAGGCATAACTGTTGCTGTTCTCCATTCATGAGGCATGAAGCCTGCTTGGAGGCTACAGCTAAATAGTAAATCCAGATGGCCTGATAGGTCATGTTTCATGCTATTTAGAAGGTATCCTGGGATATTGTCTTGGTTCATTGATGCATTGTTCTTGGTCTTAGAGCATTAAGGACCTGTTTCTTAGTGAAAGTAGGGGGAGTTATATTTGATGGTATTTTCTGAGGGAAGGTTGAGGGGGAAAGTTGGAGCTGAATTTATCTGCGAGGAGGTTTGCTATATCTTCTGGCTCAGTATAGGTGACTCCATTTTCATTGAGCTCTACACACAATTGTGTATTGCCTTTGAAGTTGGGGACATAGCTAAAGAATGCCTTGTGGTTATACTTGGCCGGGAGGCCAAATTTGCCTTAAATTTGGCTTTGGTAGGCTTTACTTGTCCTCCAAGTTGTTTGTCTAGTTTGATGAGAGTGCATTTATCCTTCTGGGTGCTACACCTCCTAATTTTTGCCATGATTTTCTTTCTTCTGTTATACAGCCTATCGATGTTATGATTCCAGCAATGTGGCTTGTTTTTTGAGTTAGTTCTGTACTTCTTCCAGGTGGGTACAACTGCCTCTATGCAGCTATTAACATCCTTCTATAGGGTTTCTGTGAACAGTTGTGTGTAGACAGCAGTGCACTCAGGGTTTATGGGACCTTGAAATTTTGCCATGTTATCATTTAATAGTAGGAAGTTAGCCTTAGAGTAATTCCTGAACATTCCAGGGTTAGCTGGGGTTCTGGGTTTTATTTTTACTTCAAAGGTGACCATTTTGTGGTCTGATCTTACTAGTGATGATATCATACTGGGGGTGTGCAATGCATATTAGTGAGGACCAAGTCCAGTATATTTGCACCTCTGGTCAGCGTATTGACAATCTGGTGCAAGGAGTTTGTAATTATAAAATCCAGAAATCTATAGACCTGCATGTTTGATGTCATATATGATTTTCCGTTAATAGTTGGGTAATTAAAGTTATCCATGAATATGGTATTGGGTTGAATGGTAAGTGTTTAAAATAAGCTTAAAGTACATGTTATGGGTTACCTGGATCATAGAGTGGGACCGATATCTTGCAAGGAAGTGGTGTGGGATTTTGCCCATGGTGATTTGAACATGGAGAATCTCAAGTGCATCATCCTGCTTTACCAGCCTTGACATATATTTATTTTTGATGTAAATCAAAACATCTCCAGCTTTAGGCTATGTCTTTGCAGTAGCTGGTCTAAATGTATGGGAGACATTATAGCCTTGCACTGCTGGAGTGCTCTCCATGGCATTAAACCATGTCTCAGTGACTGCACAGACATCAAAATTCTCTAGGGTGAGGAGAGCTTGTAGGGAGTGGAGTTTCTTAGTTAGGCTTCTAGCATTGAACAGTAACATCTCCAGATTTTCTTGGTTTTCACTTGCTATGTCGGAAGTACTTTCAGTTTGTCATTGCGTAAAAGACACTATGGAGGAGGACAATGTTTTAGGTCATTTTCAAAAGCCTAGAGGGAAGAGGTACACACCATCCATGGCAAAGCAGCATAGTATTTTGTTTCCTTCCATGATCAAAAATATTGCACCCCCTTAGAACAATATCAGAAAGTAAGCCAATTATTAAAGTTAGGCATCTTCTGTTTGTATTGTGGCATCATCCTTGAAGAAGGTAAAATGCTGCTCAATGCTAGGCTCATACTAACCTGGGACACATATTCCAAGATATCCATGATGCCTCTGTTCATATAGTCTAGGGAGGTATGTCTCAGGCCATTTACACCCACAAGGACTATGACTAAGTCATACGGGTACTTGTGGTCCAATGACCTGAGTGCATACGTAATGTGGTAGATCAAGGCCCCTGATAAGCAACAGACCATGACTTTCTCCTTACTCAGCCTAGTGAAAGGGACATAAGTGTGCTTCACAATAGAGTCTCCGATGCCCAGAATGTTGGCTTGTGTGGTGGCTTGCCTTATGGGCTTAGAGATAGAGGCTCCATGGGATGAGGCTCTATGTGTTGATGTGGGTATTGTTTTGAAAGAGTGCATTTAAGGCTGTTGAGGGTATTTTTTATGTGTACTTCATTCAGTAGGTCTTTGGGGCTTGGGAAGGGTACATTTAAGTACCTCAGCATATGTGGATCTTTGTTTCTGTTTTGAATGGTGTGTGATAGGTGCAGTGTGTGTACTACTGGCAATCTGATTGACATCAGGAGTGCTTTTATGGGAGAGCTTTGCCACAGTGACATTGTGTAAATACATTTCTCACACACCTTATCAGTATGTTTGAGGATAAGTTGGTTGTCATTAAACATGCAGCAATTTCTACATTGTCTCATGATACCCATATCCTAGCTGGTACCAGATATAGTGGGAAAGTTCCTATCCATGGTAATAGGCCCTTTTTGTATTGATTGGATGGTTCTGGTGAGAATATAAAGTAATGTCAGGAAAAATGTCAACTTAAGATGTCTGCGTCTATAAAGGGCACTGCCAATCACTTGAGGGAAAACTACTAAAGTAGGCTCTGATGATTTTTGGATGAAATACTTAGGGAGATATTCTGAAGTTAGGTTAGACAGCAGTAAATCAAGCAGTACTTACTGAAAAGTAAGAATTAGCTTTGCCAAGAATGATGAAAAGAGGGGATTCATCTGAATGACTACTGCCTGGCTGCCACTGTTGCTGGTCTCACCTCAGCTTCATGCTGCTGAGATACAATGCTCCTTTGCTTGTTGTCTCACCACAAGCAAAACAGTTGCACCAGTCTCAAGATGAGAAGCAGGCCACAGGCTCTTTGATGATCAACAGTCTTGCTCCAGATGTTGCAGGGGTCTGTAGACTTGTTGCAGCCTTTTCCTGGTAGATGCCTTGAATAGCAACCAGACCAGTCAGGTAGGTCCCACACAGACACTGACTGCCCAGTTAGAGACAGTCAAGAATCAATGCACTCAGATCCTCCTCTCACAAGGAGCAAGATATAAGAACAGATTCCAAGCTGGCACCTAAGGAGCAGTTAGCAGGCTTTCTGGTAATCATCCTTCTCCAAGAAATAATGTCCCTATACTCCTTCTCTTACCAGGATCAAAACAGAAGCACTAATCTGTAGATGACTACTGAGAGAGAGAATGTGGGCTCTCCAGTAATTGGTGATCTTAGACCAGATGTTGCAGATTTTAAAGGTAAGATGGAAAAATGGGTTATTATCCTAAGAGCTGCAGTCTGCACTAAGCAGTTAGATATGAAAGAGGGGGTAACTCAAGCTTTAGCAATCTATTGGGAGAGACACTAATTTTAAGAGAGCAAGGCAGATTGGAATGGGGTGGGCACTTAGTATTCTGGATCTATGGAATACAGTGGGATAGCCAATAAAGGTAATATCTGAAGGAAAATGATTTCACAAAATGATAATGTTGTGCTTATTGGCTATAGCCAATGAAAGAGGAGAGGTAAGGAGATTTCTGGTCAAATTAACATAAGGGTTGGGCAACTACTGGGTCAGTTGAGTTTAAAGATTTAATTTCTGTGTGACTCTTTCCTAGTTTAAATATGCAGGTTAAAGCAGAATACAAATAAAAATCACAGTCTAAAAATAAACTCCACAATATACAAAATAGAAGAAGGCAATGAAGAAATACAAATTACCAGAAAGCGAAAACAAACTAACCTTTCCCTCACAGCAGTTATGGTAGAATGTGAGTGAGCTTTTCCAGTTAGCATTTTATTTTCTTGATGGTGCTGCGATAGCGTTGTCGCCTCACAGTAAGATGTCCTGTTTGCTTCTCAGCTAGAACGTCTTCTGTGTGGAGACATGCGTGAATGGGCGTACCTTCGTTGAAGGTTGTGCGTCAGGGCTGGCAACTCGGCACGTAAAAATCTACTTCCAATCCTGTGGCGACCCCTAACCGGGAAAAGCCGAAAGACACAACAACTAATTTAGTCTCTTCAGTGATTTGTAGTGCTCATTCCAAAGCTAAACTCACTTCAAGTTGTAACTTTTGAAACACTTCAACATCAGCCAGGCTTCATAGTCATGATTAAGGACCAAAATTGGTCCATAAGAACTAGAGCATGCTGGGCCTTTTCCTTCTTAAATATCACTGATAACACTGCTTCTCCCAGGAATCTAGGATCCTTTTTTGCTTAAAAATTTAATTGAACATCTTATGACAAAATAGAATCACACTTTGCATCTTTGCATACTTCTATAGGTATTCAATCCCTTCCCAGTGATTTTCCTATTGCTAGCTTACATCTGGTCCTCTGGTTCTTCTCTTGTCATTAGTGCAGTTAATTCCTCTCTTTCCTGTATATTTAGTTTAGGTAAATGTAAGTATTTCAAAAAGGCTTCCATTTTTTCCTGTCAAATCTGTACCTATCTTATTTTCTGTATATATAATGTAATATGTACTATTTTTACTATTTCTTCTGGTTCTTTCATTAAAAGTCCTATCTTAGGATCTTCATCTTCACTATCACCTTTACTTCTCTCTTTTGCCTCAGACTTCCAGCAAGCATTTTTATGTTGTGGGGGAATTCTCAAAGTATGCAAGTCTCAAGAGATTTTTTTCCTGTGTTCTGTCATTTAATCTAGATGATCCTTCTATGTTTCCTTCAACCTACATTGACTCTCTTTGTTTCCACTTCATTAATATTCTTCCCTCTTTCCTGTAATTCCTTTAACTAACTCATGAAGCTGTTTCTTTCCTCCCAAATTCTCCTCTCCACCCTTTGACTTTCCTATATAATTTGTCATTTTACAATTTCCCAATCCCTATCAGATTCATCTTATTCTTTTGTCTTTCTTTTATCTGGTCTACCACTTTTTTAAGCCCTTCTTTCTGTTTTTTTATTCAGAGTCCTTGCACTAAATCTCCAGTGTTGTCCCCTTCTTGTGTTTAGGTACTTTAAAGTTTGTCTTCATTGGAGCGTAGTCCACAGCCTAGGATATGTTTCTGTGTCTGTAACCAGCTATTCATATTCTTTAGAGATGTATATTCTATCCAGCCTTGATCAAGAATCATACTTCCTCGAATAGTATGTATAAATCATGTGATTTTTGCATGTCTTCTAATATATCCCCTAGCCCATATAGTCTCAAGGTTTTACTTAACAGTCTTCCTCCATTTGACCTCCTGAGAACTCTATGTCCCACAATGGCATCCCTAGTTGAAGAGGTTAAATTCCGATCACCTACCAGTATCAACACTCCTTGATGGAATTATATAATATCTGACATTATTTGTTTTAGTTCTCATTCTCAGTTCTTGGGATATCTATATTTTTTCTGTTCCTCTTTAGAAATTCAAGCCCCTTTCTTGGAAGTATTATTTCGCCTCTTTTGTCTTCCCTCTTGTGCTTCTGCATAGTATCTCTCTCTGAATCCTTTTTTAATTAGCTCCTCATGTTTTGCTTTTATTAAAAGTGTGTTTCTTATGTAATCACTGCACTTGTCTGGAAGTTGGCTTAGAGTATTAAGCAGCTGTTAACCTGTAGTCCAATGGTGCAAGGTTTGATTCCCTCAGCCTCCATTGTCTGACTCTAAGCAAGTAACTTAAAAAGACACTGCTCCTAGGCTAAGTGTGAAAAAGGTCTGTGGAGATCGCTGCTCTACCCTGGAAAAAAATGAAAAAAATAAAACTCCTTATCTGCCTTAAGTATTCCATTTCTCTCCGGGTTTTCCTTTTGTCTATGAGGCCATTAGGATTTGATGTTACTACTGTTAATGCCATTTATATTTTGGATATTTTCTTCTTTTTCTTCTTGTTATATTTATATATGTGGGTCTGACATTTGGGAGAGATCATATTTTGCCCAGCTTCTCCTTTACCTTTTCTAGCTTCGGTTCACTATGCTTTTTTTGCTTAAAGAACTTTATAAACAGTATTGTTGTAACCTTAATCATATCTAACTGCATTTAATGCTATACAGTAGTTTCTCCTTATCCTCAATTTTATTCTGAGTCATTACTCTAATTTTGGCACTGCTAGTCTCTTTTCTTTGCCATTTTCGATCCTCTCCATCTCATCCCTCCCCAAGAATCCTATTTTCCAAAACTCTGTTTCCTCTTTTTCCTTTCTGCTAGCATTGCATAATAGCTTTCCTTTTTCTGTCTTTCATTTATTCTCTCCCACATTTTTACATTATTCTCTTATCATAGGAGATTACTAGGCTAATGGCTCTGGGGCCCTTACAAGCCTAGCCAAGAGTATATCCCGAAAAGAGAAACCTCAATCAGCACCTGTCACCCCTGTCAATGAGGGACACAGGTGGAACCCCTGGGACAAATTTGTGGTTGTCCATCCACTTATCAAGGTTGCGCTTGAAGAGGGTCAGCGACGTACTTTTTTGACATGCATGAGGAGTATATTTTAGAGAAGGGGCAGCCTCTGGGAGACAAACCTGTGTCTCCAGCAGGTTTTATTAATGCATGCCTAGATGTGTAACTTTGTATTTAGTTTTTTTTTTTTTTGGTAGGGCAGTAGTCAGTTACACTGTTTCTATACTTCTCAACCTCTTAGAGCAATAAATCTGAGCAAAGCCTAAAATAATAGCGGGCAAAGGACCAAAAATGGGGAGATTTTAAATATTGCTTTTATAAACTTAGAAAGTTAACAGAACAACATAATTTGTATTAGCCTACATTTTCTGAGGGATATTAAGTTTAAAACTCAAATACATGCCAAGATTTAGTGACTTCAATCTGTAGTGACTTGCCAGAAATCCACAAATTTTATGAGGTCAAAACAAAAATATTAATCAAAAATCTGGACATTATGTGAAGATCTGAACAACCGAGATGTATGATTGTTTCAAATTGCATATTGCTCCTAATAAGCTTCATATATTTGTTTCATTTTTTGCCAGCCAGCCCATAGCTCTTTAAGTCACATGGTCCCTTGGCTATTCAAGGCTCACCCTCTGATCATCTCCCTCTGTGCCCTGCCTCCTGTACTGATTTCTTGTTGCTTTCTGATATGGCTGACCTTATTGACTGGTTATCCCCTATTTCTAACCTTAACCTAAAATCATGTCCTTCCTTTACTTTTAACCTTTTTTTACTGTTGGGATATTAGGGACCTTCAAACTCTTGGATATTATTTGGAGATTTTATGTTCATTTACTTTATTAACTAAACCTTTTCTTCACCTCTCTCTTGAATGCAGTGCATGTATACTCAATGGAATTTTCAAACATAACTTCAAAAAGGTAAAAGACTATTTGTTATATATAACTCTGATTTAAAATGTAAATGATTCACCCATTCATTCACCAATATGTGAACTGACTAGAGTTTGACTTCCTGTTGTTTATTGTAACATTTTTAGAAAAATACTTTAGCAAGTATTGGATAGAGTAGTATGCTGTAATGCATGGAGGCTTGCGGTTTTAAGGTAGTGCTGCTTAATTAGAAAATGGTGGCATTTACCAATGTACAACATTATCCACTTATTATTCATAACTAGCTAAAGGGTGTAAAGTCATACATTAAATATTGGCAGGAACTTTTACTTGCCATATATATTTCCAACCATCATGTCCTCTGTTGATTTCAGTTGTTCCACCTCAGTCTGTATTGAGGACTGTAATACCTGACTGCTGATCTTCAGACATTAGGTCTCTTAACCTTTTGGTATACTGCTGTACTCTCTCTGATGATCTTACTTCTTCCTTCTAAAACAGTGAAAGGTTACAATAGCCATCTCTCTCTTAACACCTTCACCTTTATAAGGCAGTAAGACAAAAAACAACTGAAATGAATGAAAGGGCAACCAACGACACAAGCCACCGTCCAGCAAAATCAAACAATTTAATTTTGCTGGACGGTGGCTTGTGTCGTTGGTTGCCCTTACCTTCACCTTTATGCTGCTCAGGTCTACCTGGTTCTTTTGCCAGGTTACTTTGTTCAGATTATTGCTGAACTTCGGCAAATCTCTCCAACTCACTCATCACTTCCTCTGGCTGTAGGAAGGTCTTTGTTCCTAGTGGAAAACTGATTTTTAATATAGCAGGGAATAGGAAGATGAATTTGAGTTTCAAGTTTCTGCACAGTTTCAGGTGTGGGGGGTGGGCTTGTTTCATTTAAGCCTAGTCTCTCTGGAATAGCTGTAGTCAAAGAAGACCTTATTTTCCACTTAGTGGGGCATCTTCCCTTTCTACGAGACTTGTGACAAAGGTTGTTCCTTAGGTTGATATGTCTGTATCTTGATAATGGGTTTGTGAAAATGAGATGACAGTCTTGTTGGATTAAATACACAATGTGCTGTTTTTTTCTTTAGGTATTTCTATTCATTTAGACATAAATCTTACTGCGCTCTGCCCCTTCAGGAACATTCACTAATGTCAAATTCTCTCTTTTTTCTCTCTCTCCTAAATAACAATTCATTTTTCTTTCACCTTCTCCTATAGTACCTCAAAATCTGCTAATTGCAATGAGTGAAACCTTTCAATATCCTGTAGGATCCCAATATCATCTGAATGCGTTCTGAGGGTGATCTCCACATTCTCCAAATGTTTGTTAGATTTACTTTTTACTTACATACTCTATAAATGAGTCTCTCATTTTCATAACTGCATATTACACTTTATCCAGTCTCTGATGCAACCCATTCATTTCTTCAGTGTCGCCTTGCATGTGAGTCTGGTGCCCTTTTCCTCCATTTCTTTTCACCTTCACTAATACTCAACTACTCCTGTCGCTCCCTTCTCTTCTTACCTTCTCTTGGTTTTTTTTTTTTGCTGTTTTATTCAGGCTTCCTCTCAGACTATCAGTTTACTTTGTTTATAGTACTGGTTATTGGAACTACTTCTATAAACTTTTTGAGCTATGCTTGGAGAGAAGGAGACACGGAGCTATCACAGGCTAGCTTGTCTCCAGGGTTGTTATATATGACAGAAATTCAGATTTAAAGGGTTAATGTCTTAAACTCAATAAAAAAATCAACAGAGCAGACAATTAATACTAAAACATTTTTTACAAACTACGTACATAACCAACCCCCCCTCCTTTTTTATTTACAAATTTTCCAGATTGCCTATCTTTATGACCCTTCCACCAAGCTAATCTGCCTTTACCATACTATCATACTCCTTATGATGATGTGACGTATTGCAAGGTATGCCACAAGCAGTAAGGCAGTGGATGTATAACATATGCCAGCATAGCTATCTAGTTTTGTAAAGAATTATATGTCATTTGTGTATCAAATTGATTTGTACAGGTGCTTGATTGAAAATGTATTTGTAAAGCTGCTTGTGTTAAGAGAATTGTACCTCAGTGGGTCCTGCTGGACAGAAAAAAGAAATACATCTGTATGTCAGACTGTATTATAACTGTTGAAATTAATATTGTAACAGAGGATACTGGAAGAGATGAGGTTAAGCTCAGCCCCAGCTAACGTTTAGAAAAATATCTTGAAATTAAATTACTTAATTTAGGCAGTAAATATTGTATCTCACAGGTCTCAATGCAGCCAGAGACAAAATGTATGTACTAGGAAGCCTTCTGTATTGTCCTTGGGGGTGAACTAATTGCTGCTCTGGAAGTGTGGAAGTCTGAAATTGATTTATGACTTCTAGAAGCTGCAACACATCTTAGCAAAGCTCTGTGTGTATGGTAACACATATGTGCGAGAATCGGTTCAGTTTCTAGTAAAGGGGGATAGTATGGGAAACAGAAGTCAGATGACTAGATGTATGTGATGTCATTCTGTAATCCAGCACAAAAATGTTTTAATAATAGATGAGACTGAAGTCTCAGAACAGTCTGTTTTTGTAACCTGACCTAGAAAGATCACTCAGTCAGGAAAATATAGTGAGATTAGTTGCTACTGTTCATAGGTTCATAGGTTCATAGGTTGGTACTAGGCTATCAGCCCTAGGGCCTATACAAGCCTAGCCATAACAATTCCCTGGCTATTTCTTCCCACATTATTTACTTTCCTGGACCCCTGTCTAGCAGGGCGACTGACGTGATCCCTGGGGTGAATTTCCTTTCTCCCATCCAATCGTCAAGGTTCCTCTTGAAGAGGTCCAAAGAGGCACTCTGCTTGACATGTATGGGCAATCTATTCCAGAGTCTGGGGAGTCTCTGGGTCAGGAACCTATCCCTCCAGCATGTTTTGTTTATTGTGATGACAAGGTTTAGATCCCTGGAGCGTGTAGCTCTGAGGGATTGGGATTTCTTTAAGTGTAGCATGTCCAACAGCTCTGGGTTTGACATGGCCTTGTATGTTAAGCAGAGATCACCTTTGAGTAGACGATATGTGATAGAGTATAGCTGGAGTTTTTTAAGGCGGTCAGCATAGGGCATCTGCTTTAGGCCTGTGATTCTTTTAGTAAGGTATTTCTGAGGCCTTTCCAGTTGTTGCAGATGTCTTGAGAGGTACATACCAACTGGGGCGGTGTATTCTATAATGGGTCTAATGAGGGATGAGTACAGTGGGACAATGACCTCCTTTTTTTCTGGATGAAAAGCCCTTCGTGATGAGGTGTGCCGCATAGAAGGATTTCCTGACTGTTGTGGCGATGTGGTTATCGAAGGTGAGTCCACTGTCCACCTGTGTCCCTAAGTCTCTTATCACACTTTCTGTGTTTAGTGTACTGCCACCTATATGGTAATTCATGGATGCATGTTTTTTCCCAAAGGGGATAACAATACATTTCTTGGCATTGAGCTTGAGCCCATGGCTCTGGCACCAAGCATCTGTTTCTGTAAGGCCCTTTTGTAGAGTATCCACATCATTTGGGGATTCAATAATGGCTCCCAGTTTGCAGTCATCTGCAAACTTTGTTAGCCAGAGTCCCTTAGTGTTGACCTGTACTTCAGAGAAGTAGATGCCAAACAAGAGCGGCCCCAGGACTGAACCCTGAGGTACTGTTTTTCTGTATCTGCGTAAATTTATTGATCTGTGTTATTTTTAATATTTCGTGTGATTGAAACTCTATTTATTGCAAATAGATATTTAGTATTTTCATGTTCTTTTATTATTTATTATTAAATATATTTAAACTTTTCATTGTAGCTGGTCTTTTAGAGAATATTTTAAACTTTGAGAGTACTTACATTTATTTGGTGACACTGTGGCCACTCCTGAAAGCCTTATTGCATTGGTCAACACTACCATTTGTATTACTATTAATTTTACTCAGTATAATTGGATACCCTTGTAAAACCCTTAGAGGAGCTGGCTTTAGAGTATCTGCTGGTAGTAACTACCTTATAGTCTGGGCAAAGGGTAGCAGAGAAAATAAATCTGTGCCAGCCTTTCCCAGGTGTGTGTCTGTGTGTGTGTGTGTGTGTGTGTGTGTGTGTGTGTGTGTGTGTGTGTGTGTGTGTGTGTGTGTGTGTGTGTGTGTGTGTGTGCACAAATCCTTGCTTAGAGCAGGGCTACACAGCACTGGTTTCACATAGAGAGTGGTGGAGGACTTGGCTTGGACTCTCAGCTTTGGACTCAACTGTACAGCTGTGCCAGTTGAGAGTCTTACTGGGGGCATGGAGAGAGAGGGGGAGAGAGTGAAACACAGCCCCTGGACTGAGTGTGTTCCCTGTGTGCTCTTAAGACAATTTGTGCTTGATACAGAGAACTGCATCTGGAAATACTGTGTGTATCTATTTTTGTTCCAAGTGAGCATCCCTTATCAGTGTCAGTGGTGAGGATTCAGGCTTCTTGATTACTGGCCCAGAGGGTGGACATCGCATATTTGCTGTGGGGGTATCATGGTCCTCTCTCGAGTGTCACCTGGCTACAGCCTGATTCTTTTTAGCTACTCTCTTTCTCCTATCTTCAGCTAACCAAGTGCTCCATTTCTCCCTGAACTGCTTGACAACTTTCACTCCTAATATTCTCTTCCCTTCTTTGCTAACTTATTTATCATACTTTCTTCTTCCACTATTCTAGAAGATGCCTCCATTTTTCATATCCTTCTGATTGTTTTCTTACCTTTATTCATCAATAACTCTACCACTGCCCTCCAGTCTTGTGGTGTTATTGCTTCAGTCCCAAGCAAAAAATGTTTTGGAGAAAGTCTACCTATTCTTGAAATTTTCCTTACCAAAAAAATGTCTAATACCCTCCTAAAAGAGTCCAACTTAACACAATCCCAAAAGATGCATTTCCAAGTTCCCTAGGCATCTTTACCTTTCCAGCACACCTCATCCCCCCAACATCCTTGCTAATTTGTGCGGGGTGTAGAAATACTTATTTGGAATTTTCTTGCTTTGGTCACTACTCTTGGGAAGCATACTGTTTATCACCACTTCTCGCCATCAATTGATTGTCCCAATTGTTATTGACAACTTTTCTCCAGTTTCTGTAGAATGTTAAGCTTCCTTTCTGTCAGCCAATGTTTCCCTATCATAAGCAATCCTTTTGTGTCCAGACCCTGCTTCCTCCTTATCTCTATATCTACTATTAGTTGGAATACATTCATAACCTCTTCTAAACTCCTTGATAGTTCCACTTCAAGTTACAATTAAGTGCAAATTCATCTCTAAAGTAATGCCAGCTCTTAACATTGTTCCCAGTAATAATATGAATCCAGAATGTTACCTGTTCTTGTTTTGCCCCACATCTCCACACAGTTCCTCTCCCTCTCTTCTTGACTCAGACCCCCAATTAAAATGACTGTCTCATTCCATTACTGCCCATTCAGGAACCACTAAAAAGGCTGTGAAACCTTTTCATTATTTCTAACTTCAAATCCCCCCTCTGGAGTTTTGAATAGCATTGTTACTAGGTCCCCATTCTGCATTCAACTCCTCTCTTTCTCCCAGATTATCTTTTTTCTATATGCATCATATTCCTTATCTATTGATCGAAGTATGCAGGTAATTACACATGCTTGTAGATGATCCAACAATTCCTGAATCCCCATCCCTCCTTTTTCTCTTAACTGTACTATGTACTCCCTACCTCCTTCCATACAAAATCTTTATATATTTGCTTCACTTTCATAAACAACACTGTACCAGGTAACTTATAGAAGGTTTGTCCTGCATATACATATTGTACCATTATACACATTTGTAGAACTTGTACTGTGATCCAAGTTAAATTTTAATGCCTTTCATTTTTGCAGCTGTGCTCTCATTTTGCTATTAATTTGCTGATATGTTATCTACAATGACAGCCCTTTTGTATGATCTAGCCATATTCCCAAATATTTCAGCCTATCCTCTTCTTCCTTTTCCTGACTTCCCACTTTACCTGTTTCTCCTACTTTTACCACCTTCGATATCTTAGCTTTTTCCTCATTAATTTTATAACTAAAGATTGCCCCAAAACTTTGAGTAACTTCCCACAATTTTTCCTGATCTTCTCTATATTGTGTCATTATTACCAAATTGTCCTCTGCATACAACAAAATCTTCTTTTGCCTCTCTCCCTACCTATACCCTTTCATCTGGGACTGTCTTATCACCTCAGTGAAAGGTTCGGTATACCCTGCAGATAACAAGGGGGGTAGGAGGCAAACCTGCTGCATTCATCTTTCAGTACAGATCTCCCCCTGAAAGCCTTGATCTGATTTTAACCTTTACATGTCCCATTGAATATCCTCTTGCATGTCCCATCGCATATTCTCTTTAACCAACTTATTTATCAGTCAAGGGAATCCCCAGTCCATAGCCACATAAAACATATAGGCTATATTTTTTTGGTCAAACACTTTCTCTGCATTCAGTGATATAAAAGATTATTCAGTTCCCTTTTCCTCAGCGTCTTGTATAACTAAAAATGTTTGCAAAATATTATCAATCATCCCCCCTACACAAAGCCTGTTTGGTCATCAAGTATCAGCCTTTTTAAGATCCCTTCCAACCTATCAGTAAATATCTGCATAAAACATTTAAATCATGGTTTAGTACTGAGATTGGTCTATAGGTTGACATACTAAGAGGATCCTTTTCTTCTTTGTATATCACTATTATTATTACTTCTTCCAAGATTTCAATGGATCTGCATTTTTCCTGATCTGATTGAATAACTTCCTCCACTTAGTTATTACCTCTTGTTTCTTTATTGCACAGAGTTCAATTGGTAATCCATCACTTCTCATTGATTTACCCCTTACTATCCTCCCCCATGCTTTGTCAATCTCTTCCTTTCCCTCTGGTGCCATCAACCTATCATTTTTCCTCTTCCAATAAGTGCCAACATGCTCAAAACTTCAGAGCATTCTCTATTTATTTTTCTAAAACCCCATTTTTCTCTTTTCTGTTATATAAACACCAGTAGAATTTTCTAAAACTGGCCAAAATCCTATCTAATTTAACCTCCTCCCTGTCTGTGTAAGGATCTGTGAGTGCATATATTCCATTCTTAACTTCTTGTTACTTCAGACTAGTTGCTATGGCTTTAGTCACTTTCAGATTACTGTTAAAATGCAGCCCCTCAACTGCTATCTTCTTAGCCAACAATCTGTCACCCTCTACTTTCTGTATTTTTCTTACAATCTCTGTCTCCTTTTTTCTCCTGTATTAGCTCTGTACTACTCCTCCCTTCCTCTCTATCTTTCTCTCTAACTCATTTTTGTGCTCTCCCTTTTAATGTTCTTCTTGAGTGTATTTCATCTTTCAACATCTTGTATCTCTTCCTATCTCCTCTACGAGAATTTCAGATGTTTACTTTTTATTTTCTTCCTTTTCCAACAGGTACATGGGTGCTCTTCAATGCCTCTCCACCCTATACTCCACATTCTCTTTTAGCAATATCCTTACCAGTGCATGAATAGTAAGGGATTCAATTAATGTTTTTTTGACTATATACTTATACTCCCTGGAGATATATCTACTGTCCAGACTTATCCATGTTTTGTGCCTACATGAAAATTGCATGTAACTACCGCCTACTCTACTGTCATATCGTAATCTCCAGGTATCTATCTTTTCAGAAGCCAGATATTCTTTTCAAAATCTCTGTTCTTTAGCCACATGCCTCATCTTGTACCCCCATTGATTTTATCCCATGCTACATAATGTTCTAATCCCCTATAAAGATAGTTAGGTTAGTCCTTCTGAAATGTATCTGCCTCTGCCAGCAGGTTTATTACCATGTTCACCAAGGTGGCTGGTGGAATGTAAAAACTCTGACTGTTATCACTACTCCTTCATTTATTCCTTTAATTCCTGACATTCTACCTTTCCTGTCCTCCAGTGTACTCATTAACTCCAATGGCCAGCCTGTCTTCTTTAGAATTGCTGCTCCTCTTCCTTTCAATTCAAGGACTTACTCAGGGCACTAACAACCCAAGACGAGGAGGAAATAGGTGAAGTTGAGCAAGAACGGCAGCGCCTAAAACAGCATGTGTTAGAACTACAGAAAAGATATGTGGCCGAGTTACGTATGGAAATAAGGTACATAAGGAAAGCTGGTGGTGGAATGCAGAAGTCCAGGAAGTCATCAAAAGAAAGAAGGACTTCAGGATGAAGTGGGAGATAGAAAATACTGACCAGGCTAGGAAGGACTACTGGTTGGCTAACAAAGACGTTAAGAAAGAAGTTGCAATAGCAAAGACTAGGGCATTAGAGGCACTCTACCAACTTCTGGAAAGTGACTCAGTAAGGGGCACAGAGAAACTACATCAGGTTGCAAGGCAAAGACAGAAAGATAAAGAATATAGACACCCTTTATAAGGGATGCCAGCAACAACCTGCTCACCAGTCCACAGGACATCAAAGCCAGATGGAAGGAGTATTTCCAACAGCTTCTGAATGAAGAAAACCCCACAGAAGCTGTATTGCCCCAGAAACAGCCTACGATGAGAGAAGAAGAGGAGCCCGCCCTAGAAGAAGTAAGAACAGCACTAAGGTAAATGAAGCCAGTGAAAGCAGCAGGCTCATACGAGGTCACAGCAGATATGATAAAGATGCAGGGCGAGATAGGGGAGAAATGGCTCCTGAGGGGTACTAATAGCAGTGTGGAGAGAAAGGCGTATCCCAGATGACTGAAAAATAAGCATACTCATGCCAGTGTGCATGAACAAAGGGGACATCCACATCTGTGGGCAGTATAGAGGCATCAAGCTCCTATCACATTGCTTGAAAGTTCTGGAGAGGGTGATTGACAAATGGATACGCAGAGTAGTAGAATGTAAGATGGGAGATGAGCAGTTTGGATTCAGATCAGGATGCAGTGAGACAGATATTTGAGAAGAAGCTAGAGAGGAGGAGAGAGTCCAACTGGGCATTCCTAGACTTGGAGAAAGCATATAACAAGGTCCCAAGAAAGCTGATCTGGGCAGTACTGCGGTGGTTTGAAGTCCCAGAAACATTAGTAAAATTAGTGCAGGCTATAGAAAGGACCCAATGACTCAAGTACAAACAGTATTTGACCTCACAGAGGGGTTGCCAGTGGGAATGGGTGTACACCAGGGTTCAGCTCGGAGCCCACTGCTGTTCATACTGGTGATGGACTACATTAACAAACAGGTCAGTGGGGCTGGATCAACAAAGTTGCTGTTTGCAGATGATGTGGTATTACAAGCAGACTCTGAGCTAGGACTTCAGCAAAGGATAGGGAAATGGAATGCAAAACTGAAGGCACATGGGATGAAACTTAGCACAGATAAGATGGTGGTAATAGCAACAAACTGGGGAAATTAGATGTAGCTGAGAATAGAGATAGAAAGGAAGATAGTGGAACAGGTAAACAGCTTCAAGTATCTGGGAGGGGTGGTTGAGGAGAAGGGAAGTCTGAATGAAGAGGTCAAAGCTAGAATCAGAGGGGCTGCAGCCAACTGGCATAAAGTGTTAGGTGTAGTCTATGACAGAAGAATGCCAAAGAAGCTGAAAAGTAAGGTGTACAAGACGGTGCAACCAGCACTACTACATGGTACAGAAACCTGGGCAGTAAAGACAGAACAGTTGAAGAAGCTAGAGGCGATGAGAATGAAGTGCCTGAGAAGGGTGGTAGGATGCACACTGTGGGACAAGCAAAGAAATGAGGACATAAGAACAGAAGCCAACGTAGCTCCAATTGCAGAAAAGATCAAGGAGAACAGATTATGTTGGTTTGGACACGTGCAGAAAAGCAGAAGACAATCTGGTGAGGAAGACTTGGGACAGACAGGTAGAAGGTAAGAGGAAGTGAGGATGTCCAGCAAAAAGTTGGATGGATTGTGTGAAACAAGATCTGTGACAGTCAGGCATGAGTGTTGAAGAAGGCAGGACTGTGGCACTCAATCAAGAGAGTTGGTAACAGTTAACACGATATCCCGACCCCCATGTAGAAAAAATGGGAAAAAGGGGGCTGATGATGATGATGATGATGATGATTCCTTTCTGGGTGCCCCAAACCAAGTAAGCAATCACTTCATACCCTACCCCTTGGAGACTGTTGGATTCATCTGCAGATAAATGTGTCTCCTGTAGTGCTAAAATTTAGGCCTGAGTTCTCCTCACATATGACAACATCTTCTCAATTTCTTATTTCTCCTACTAAGCCAATTAACATTCAAAGAAAAGACAAGACATTCCCAACTATCCATTTATAATACATTTTAGATAATACTCCAATCCCCCCAGCAATGACCTTGCTGGTATCTACTATTGCTTCTGACTCTTTGCATCTCCTAAGATCTTCCTTACCATTTTTAGAACATTCACCTTCTCCTCCTCTTTGTGTAATGGAATTACCCCCCCCCCCCACGATCCTTCATAACAATGTACAAGTGTACAACTGCTCCCCTCTCAACCATTAATTATCCCACTCTTTTGAACCATAACACCTGTTATTACTGTGACAGTCCACAACCTTACTGCAGCATCTTCCATGGACTCTGCTATTTTTTTCTTCCATCTGCTGTTATTCCCTCATCCTCCATCTCACTCTCGCTAACCAACTGTCTCCATCCAGAATTTCTCAAGAGTTTTAAGCACCTTCCATCCTAACACAATCATCATTTACTCTTTCATTACCCATGCTGTCATTATGTAAACCATTTAATTATTTCCTTTCTTCTCCATCCCTCCCCTCTTTCCAAAGCCGTGCCTAAGTCTGCTCCTTTAATTATCATCATTTTATTCTTCTAACATCCTTATTGTGTAGTCAGTGTGATCTCAGTATATGCTCCTTCTCCAAATGGAGACTGACAACCACTCACATCCCCTATAACAAACCACTGTGGACAGAGGATTAACTTACTTTTCCACAAATGGTGCCGTATAAAGTTAAACTCCATCTTCACTCCATACCACAAAACAGTAGAAATTTTAGCCTTGTCTCTATAAGCAAAGAAAATCTACAGTCCCCATTTAAACAAGATCAGGTTAACATAATTTTCCACAAATCTGCAACACAGAGCATACACATTTACAGCACTTACTCTGTCCTACCTGCCGCATTCCCTCCTCATCAACTAAAATCAGAACTTATGTGGTGCAGGAAGTAAAAAAACAAAAGAAAATGAAACATTTCAGAAATCCAGTTCTATTACACCTACCCCACATATGGGGGAATGAAACAACACACTGCCATGTTTAACTAGTTCCAGCCCTCCTCTTAATAATTCCACATATCCCCTCATATATCGGAGCATTACACACGAGTACAGCATATATACAAAATAGGCTCATCCCCTTCCCCTCTTACCTGAGGAAAAACAAATATAATTTTCATGGTAATTTTTATTAATGATGTACAGAACCCAGACAGTACTTTCACTACTTTATAATATTTACAACACGCTAGTTTCATTTGTAACTATGTTACATAGTCCCCTTCTGACTCAAGGAGATGTAAGGATGTATCTTCACAATTCCTTAGTTTGAATTTATCATCCCTCCCAACCCCAGACAAAACATATTGTTTCTACCAAAGTTGATTATTAACAAAAACAAACACAATCACCTACCCAAGGCTGCTTATGTATTATACGTTTTTGATTTACATATATAACTTCTAGCCTCATTAGCAGTCATTCTTGGGCCCCTCATCATGGCTTTGAGTCCATATACTATCCTTATAGACCAAACATCAAGTCTTAATGTTATAACTACATCGAATAACAAAACCAAATTTCACTAACAGTTTACTATGACCCAATGTGGCTTATTTCTTGATCACGCTGTGGCAGCACTCTTCTCACATTTCTTTTGACATTTCTCTTTGATTATCTCCGCCTTTTCCTTTAGCTTCTGCAGTTTCTTAAACATAGGAAATAGTCCCTGTTCTTCTCTGTCCTGTTCTTCTCCCTGCTGCTGACCCACATGCTGCTCAGGATCAGTCACAGTTTCAGAATCTGATTATCCCTTCTGATGGTTCACTGGTTTCTTTAGAAAGTCCAACACATCTCTGGCATTCATAAAGGACTTAGCAGCCCCCTGTGTGAACATTTTCAATGTGGCTGGGTAAACCACCTTCCATCTTAGCCCTATTACCTTAGAGTCTTTACACTCGACAGAAAAGCATTTTTCTACACCCTTGTCTTGTAAGAGTAATTCTGGTTAACAAAGACCTAACTGTCCCCTATTTTCCATTGTGAGCCTGTTTTTCACAGTTTTCCAGCACCCTTTCCTTTACAGCAAATGAGGTAAATCGTATTATAACTGGTCTTGGTTTGCAGGCTACATCAGCTCCTATGTGCCCTCTTAGTAACAACTATTCCACTGGTATTTGTGTTTGGTTAGCTATCAGCTCTCTGGCTCGGATATGTAATTCCTCATTCTCTGTTATTAAATATTGTAGGATCATTGAATGCTCATTCAGCCCATTGACTACTTCTGTGATTTTCCCATCTTGTGCTGACAAGTTATCTATCAACTTTTTTTTAAATCTTTCAGTTCAGCCCATATCAATTCCAGCCATACCTTTTCAGCCATGTTGTTGTCACCATCACAATATTCCTGAGTCAGAGTTTCTACTGTCTGCATCTTTTTCATTACAGTTTTCATGTTACCTCATCTAGACATTACCTTATTTCACTTCCACATTAGATATTTATGCATTCCCAGCTGTCAGGTTTGTTCTCTTGCTAGAGTTATTTAGAAAGCAAGCAGAGCTTCCTGGAAACAGGTGCATTCATGATGACACCGTACAATAAGTCTATGATTGTACTCTTTAGACTTCAGTAACATCTGCTCACACATCAAGATTATCATGGATTCCCAGAGGATCTTGAACTACGAGGTAGTGGCTAGTCATTAATAAATTGTGAGGCTCCAGTTTAGTCTTACCCTAGTTTCCAAGATGTTCACTAAATCCATGCCCATAGGTACATCCCACCAGGGACTATAAGGAGATGAGATCTTCTTACAATTACATAACTGAATCCTGTCTGTTTTGACAACACTCAAGGAGTCTCTGTAAGAGCAATCTATTCCTAAGGGAAAACAATGAATCTTGTGACATCCCAGCTGAGGGAATATTTGATGGCCACCAGGCCAGCAGGCAAGCAGACAAAAATAACGTTAAAAACATGTTGGTGGTTTAAACTTAATGCAGAAATTACTTTTCACCTTCCTTATATAGAGAAACTACAGTGCTGCAGGAGCAGCACCACTTGGTTGAGGTCCGGGGAACTGTTTACAAGTACATGGTTGTAGTAGCAATAAATGTGTGATTTCAACTTCAGTTAAGACATTACATATTCACTCTTTTGGTCAAGTGAGAATTAGGGTAATGAAAAAAATATATTAAACAGTATAGCAAACAGATGTGGTACTCACCTCCTGCTTTGAACTGTGAATGAATAGGTTTGAGCAATGTCATCCCGATATGCCTGAAGTAAATGCGTGTGTGTGTGTGTGTGTGTGTGTGTGTGTGTGTGTGTATGAAAAAGTAGAAAAAAAAAAAAAAATACTGCATATCTTATGAAACTATAACTAAAGATCCTGTAGTTCAAGGCCCCTTTTTTCCAGTTTGCAATGTTGAACGAAGCAGCATTTTAATTCATGTGTCTAGCATACAGCTATTTTATAAAAAGTGCTTTATTACAATTAATTAGAAATACTAATAACAATCACGCCAATATAAGTTTTTTATAAGTTTCTCAATAATTGTTTTAATGTTCAATATTGAACAGAATAGTTGTTTTGGCAACTAAGTTAAATATTTAACAGCTCAGCTGCCTTTTCTGCTTTTCTCTTTAGTCTTTATTTCAGTAAGTTCTGCTTGATTTGTTTCTAAGTTAAGAATATCTGCCTAAATACTTCATCCTTAAATTTTCAGAGTCTATGTTTCAATTTCCCCTCAAGTATTTGGCCAAGCTCTGTACAGACTCAGACACCTTGAGTGACATTTTTCCTGTAAAAGCATGATTAAAGCTTCTCCAATACTTAGTTGCACACAGGACAACTAGTTTGCAGTGACAAACACTGTCCCCAGAGTTGCAAACTGAATACTCCTGACATTGCTTTATATTCTCACTCCAACTGTCTAATCAATAAAAAGGGTCTTTTGTCATGGATATGAACTTTCCCACAATCTCTGTTACCAGCTTGGTGGAGATTGGCATCCTAAGGCAATGTAGAAATTGCCTAATGTTTACTGACAACCAGTTAATTCTCAAACAAACCTATATGGTATGTGAGAGATGTATTCACACAATGTCACTGGAGACAAAGCTCTCACATAAAAGTACTCCTAATGTCAATATGGTTGTCAGTAGTACACACACTGCACCCATCATGCACAATTCAAAGCAGACATATAGACCCACCTATGCTGAGGCACTTAAATGCAAACTTCTGAAACCACAAAGACCTCCTAAATGAAATACACATAACAAATACCCTCAACAGCTCCAAATGCACTCTTTCAAAACAACACATAGAGCCATATCTCATGGAACATCTACCGCTAAGCCCATAAGTCAAGCCACCACACAATCCAACATTCTGGTCATGGGAGAATCCATTGTTAGACACACTGATGTCCCTCTCACCAGGCTGAGTAAGGAGAAAATCATGGTCAGTTGCTTATCAGGGGCAAGGATCTGCCACATTGCACATGCACTCAGGTCATTGGACCACAAGTACCAGTATGACTCAGTCATAGTCCATGTGGGAGTAAATTACCTGAGACATACCTCCTAGACTATATGAAGAGAGACATCATGGAGCTCTTGGAATATGTCTCAGGCTGGTAAGAACCTAGGACTGAGCAGCATTTTACCTTCTCCACGGATGATGACACAATATGAACAAAAGATGATTGACTTTAATAATTGGCTTAGTTTTTGGTGTCATTCTAAGGGTGTACAATATTTGTCAACATGGAAGGAGATAATCAACAGACCATGCTGCTTTGCCAGGTATGGTCTGCACCTCTACCATCTAGGTTTTTGTATATTAGCTAACACATTGTCTTCCCTCATAGTGCCTTTTTTAGGCAATGCTAAACTGAAAGTGCTTCTGACATAGCAAATCAAAACTAAGAAAATCTAAAGGTATTACTGCTCAATGCTAGCAATCTAAACAAAAAACTTGACTCCCTGGAAGCTGTCTTCACCCTAAAGAATGCTGATGTCTGTGTGGTTACGGAGACATGGTTTACAGCCGTGAAGAGCACACGAACAGTGCGAGTTTATAATGCCTTCCACAAATTTAGACCAGCTACTACACAGACAAGGGACTAAAGGTGGAGGCGTCTCTATTTACATCAAAAATAAATATATCTCAAGGCTGGTCAAACAGGACAATGCACTTGAGCTGCTCCATGATCAGATCACACAGGCAAAATCCAATATCACTTCCTTGCTCCCAGCTATAGGTCCCCCTCTATGACCCAGGAAACCAATACCATGTATTTAAACTTATTAGAAACACTAACTATCCAACCCAATGCCATATTTATGGGCAGATTTAATTACTCCATTATTAACTGGGAATCCTATATGACACCAAACGCACAGGCATAATGATACCTCAATTTTGTAAACACAAACTCCCTGAACCAGATAGTCAGTATACCAAACAGGGGTGCACCCATACTAGATCTGGTACTCACTAATATGGGAGAGTGCTGCACACCCCCAACTATAATGTCTTTCCTGGTAACATCAGACCACAAAATGGTCTCCTTTGAAATAAAAATAAAACCTGGGCCCCCAGCTAAACCTGGAATATTCAAGAACCACTGTAAGGCTAACCTCCTGCTATTAAGTGATAATCTGACAAAATTTCGAACCCCCATAAACCCTAAGAACACTGCTGCCTATGCAGAACAGTACACAGAAACCATGTACAAGCATGTTAATAGCTACATAGAGGTAGCTGTACCTACCAGGAAGAAGTACAGAACTAACTCAAAAAACAAGCCACCCTGGTGGAATCACAAAATCAATAGGCTGTATAACAGAAGGAAGAAAATCATGGCAAAAACTAGGAGGTGCAGCGCCTAGTAGGATAAAAACACTCTCATCAAACTAAGCAAACATCTCAGAGGACAAATAAAGTCTACCAAAGAGAAATTTGAGGTGAATTTGGCCTCCCAGACCAAGGACAACCACAAGGCATTATTTAGCTATGCCTGCAACCTCAAAGGCAATACACAACTGTGTGCAGAGCTCATTGTAAATGGAGCCACCTATACTAAACCAGAAGATATAGCAAACCTACTGGCCAATAAATTCAGCTCCAACTTTACCACTCTCTCCCCCTCAACCTTCTCTCAGGAAATACCATCAAGTATAACTCCCCCTACTATCACTAGGGAACAGGTCCTTAATGCTGTCTCTAAGGTCAATTACACTGCAACAATGGCCCCATACAGTATCCCAGGATGCTTTCTAAATAGCATGAAACATGACCTATCAGGGCCACTGGAATTGCTATATAACTATAGCCTTCAAACAGACTTTGTGCCTTATGAATGGAGAACAGCAACAGTCATCCTTCTGCACAAAGGTGGTCTATCTACAGACCTTGGAAACTACAGACCCATAAGTCTCACTTGTCTTATATGTAAAGCTATGGAAAGAATTGTCATGGAAATGATCAGTAGTGATATAGTAAACCCCCAGACACTGGACCCAGCCCAGTTTGGTTTCATCAAGGGTAGATCATGCCTACTCAACCTGGTGGACTTCTTTGAGAAGGTCACCAAAGCAATGGATGAGGTCAAAATGGTTCACACTGCCTACCTTGACTTGGCCAAGGCATTTGACACGACACCCCGTTAAGGCATTGTTGACAAACTCAAGAGGTTAGGTATAAACTCGTATGTCACCTGGTGGATAGCCAACTGGCTCACAGACAGGACCCAGGAATGTAGAATTGGGAAGTTTATCTCTACAAAGTGGCCTGTCACAAGTGGAGTCCCTCAGGTATCAGTCCCTGGACCGCTCCTTTTTGGCATGTACATTTCTGAAGTCAAGGCCAATGTCAGTCTTCTCAGGCTGACTAAATTTGCAGATGATTACAAATTAGGAGCTGTTATTGAATCTCACACTGACCCAGATGTTCTCCAGGAGGGGCTGACACAGGCAAACAGCTGGTGTTGGAGCCATGGACTAAAACTAAATGCCAAGTATAATTGTATACTTCAGGAAGTCATCCACCCCTACTAACTATCATATTGACAACACACCCCTTACAGTTGACCCAGTAGTCAGGGACTTAGGGACACACATAGGTAGTAATCTAGCCTTTGACCACCACATGTCTACAGTAGTGAGGAAATCATTCTATATTGTGCAACTTATCAACAAAGGTATGGCATCTAAGTCTAAGGAAGTCATTGTCCCACTGTATTCATCATTCATCAGACCTATCATTGAGAACAATGCCCCTTTGGTATGTACCTAATCAGGTGTATCCAACAAATGGAATGTCCACAGAGGTTCCTCACTAAAAGAATACAGGGCTTAAGTAAAATGTCCTATGCAGACCACCTCAAGGTTCTATCCCTGTATTCTGTCTCCTACAGGCTTTTGAGGGGGATCTATGCCTGATATACAGGGCATTGTCAGACTCCACTCTGATGGGCATCCCGCATATCCACAAAACAAACAGTACCAGAATTACCCATTTTAAAGACTTAAACCTTGCCTGTGATATAAATAAGACCTGCTGGAGAGACAGGTAAATATCCTAGAGACTAGCCTGTCCATGGAACAGGCTCCCCATCCATGTGAAGCAGAATGCCTCCCTAACTCAATTCAAGTGCAACTTGAACAATTGGGTGGGGAACAGGAAATTCATCTCTGGTTTGACACCTATGTCTCTAATGGACACAGACAACCTGTAAGTGTCTCATCTCCCAGGCCCCAGCTTGTAAATGTTTAATCTTCCAAGCCCCTGATTACACTTATCAAGGGTATTAGAACTTGTCAGAGATTTGGGATGCATGGCTAGGCTGAAAAAGGCCCTTGTGATTGTTAGCCTAGTAAACACTTACGAACCTATGAACCTATGGTCAAAAACCTAATGACTCTCCATGGTGGCCAAAGTATTCTTAGGTAAATAAGCATGCTGCTAATTTACAGTGCTATAGCTTTAAACATCAGAGCACACATTTTTCAAAAGAGAGACATATTTAGCCAAGTAACAAAGTTCAGGAAAACTTCAAAATTAATTTTATTATGTAGGTGGGTAACATCTGTAATTCTAGATCATAAATATACATAAAATAATTATCTGGTTTGGCTGTGAGATATGGCTTCTACTTACTTCAGTAGTCAAGTGCAAATTACTCTGCCTGTTAGATGTCTTTAACACACATTTATACAGATTGTGAAATATTTCTTCTTGAGGTTATCTAAATAACTTGCTTTGCCAGGTTTGTACTCATTGTACCTTTTTATCTTGATAACTGTGGTTTGCCCTTGTTAGCACTAGATCCTCTAATAGGTCATTGTTTTGTAATACAAATGTTATGCTTACAGCCTACTCCCTTTACTGACATTTTCTTTGATAAGAGATGCTTTGATATTTCCAGTAGAAATAGTCATAAAAGAAAGCAAAGAAATCACAAAACACCTTGTAAAGGACTACTAAAAGAATGCATATAGTGGAAGTCTAGCGTGGTAATATGTACAGTTACCAAAGTTTAGGCTACGGCTGGTTTCATAGTCCCAAGGTCTGCACTTTCCTAACAATTATTCATGAAGAGTGTTGCTATGTTTATATACAAATTCAGTCACCGCAAGTTATTCATGCTAAATGTGAAATAATTAAAAAAAATACCCACTTTTGTCAAATGTGCAAACTTGTTGAAGTTGATATTTAAGTATGTGCGAAGTATTACATGGATTTGTAAGTGCTCATTTAATTATGGAAGTTTTTTCAGGTAATATGAACAAATGTGGCTATGCAGAGGCATGCAGAGGCATGGTTGAAGGATCTAAAGCAAGTGGCACACAGCGCAGCTATTATCATTAAATTTCACAAAAAGATAAAGGGAGTTGATATATTTTATATAGGGGTATCCTTATATAGGTGCCCTGTTAATTTCTTAAAAGAGTGGAAAGGGGATGATAGGAAAGATTGAAAAAGGTGGGAACATAAAGAGGAAACACAAAAAGGAACAGATAAAGAGGGTTGTACTGGAGGAGATGGGGGAGGAGGACCACTATGTTTTTGGTGGGGGATAGACCCCCCATTTTTCAATTTTTTTTTATGTAAGAGGGTAGTTTGGGTAGGAAGTGGGTTAGAGGGTGCAGGAGAGAGCATTAGGGAAGAAGCAGGGTAAAGAAGAGTTGAGCTAAAGAGGACCCCCCCAGTCCACAGGACCTCAAATGTTTCCACTGCCTGATGGTCCAAGTCCCAAAGCTCAGTCCTGTAGGAACCCATACCAGGGTTCCTACAGGTCTGGGGCCACCACCATGACCCCATGAGGAAATGCATGGAGGGACAGAGGCTGAATGCTCCATGTCCTGGGAGGAACATGGTTGGACTGCTTCTAAGGATTCTGGACCTGTAGAAAAATAAACAGAAATCTGGGAAAAAAAGAAGAACAAATGATTGCATAACTAAAATAATAAGAAGGGGGGGTACGGACACAAAGAAACAGAGACAATAAATGGACTTGTAATAAATATATGCAATCTTTATCAACAGTGGCTTTTTATTTATATTGAAACTTTATTCAGCCAAAACAAAACTCAGGAAATGGTACTGGAAACATGGGAGCAATCAGTATATTCAGGGCTGGCCTTAGGCTATTATGACCAATTTGGCCCAGTTGTGCCCCGCACTGGACTATGACAGGGTTATTATGCTTTACATGACCCAAAGATTTTCCTAAGAGACACTACAGTAAAGTGCAAGGCATTTCCTACTGTAGTTTTCCTTTCTTAGTACTTACAAGCCTAGTATTATTAAGTACTACATTATTAGTAGCTGCAGCTTCATGGCTCTTGTATAATTCAGTGTTAGCTGCTTGCTCTCCCATAATAGTTGGGTGCTGTTGTTGAGTTCTGATTTATGAACAAGTTTTCAACCCAAAACTGGTCAGATTAACCGTATGGTTTTGTGCACTGCTTCAGTTACTGCATCACAAGATAAGACCAGGTACATTTACCAGACCGATAGAGGGGTACTGTATTCTTTTGCTTCTCTTGACAAAATGAAGTTTATGAATGTTTGTTAATGAAAAAGTTACAAGAAATAACTGTGGAATAATCAGTCTCAGACAGTATGAAAACAAACTGTAGTAACCAAACAAACTGCAGAAATCATGTGTGGTAACTTCTGATTGCTAAGACTTGCGACAGAATGTTACCAGTTCAGCAGTATGGGAATGAAATTCTTGTTGCAGTCACAGATAGCAGCAAAATAATTCCAGAGAAGTGAAACATATGAAGTATACATGCTCAGTGGTAAGAGGAAGAGGTAAAAAGAAAAATAATTTGCTTTGTTGGAAGTGTTACATCAGTAAAACAGTGGAAAACAATGAAAGAAATAATGCACTTTAATCTATATCAAAGCAACAGTAGTAAAGTAAGAGCAAGCATACAGAGGAATACAAGTCAGGGTAGTATGCAGTATAATAAATATAATTATATGTAGACATGATACAAAAATTCAATCAGTAAAATAATTTGCAAAACAGAGAAGAGTGCCTGCACACTGTCATAACATCATATAGAATAATGTTATGCTGAAGAAAGGCTGGCGCACTGGTGCAGTGGTACATTGTTGCCTCACAGCAAGAGGCTCTCTGGTTTGATTCTTGGCTGGGCTGCCTTCTTTGTGGAGTCTCCATGTCCACCCTGTGCTCGTGTGGGTTTCCTCTGGGTGCTCCAGTTTTCTCATACATCCAGAGCATTTCTCCTCAGGCCTCCTCTGAAACTTGGCTTTGTTCCAAGATGGACTTTCTCGGTAAACAAATGTTCAATAAAAAATAGCATACAAAAACCAAAAGTATTTCAGCATGAACAATTATTGGACATTGGATACGAAGGAGAGTAAAGCATGAGTCAAATGATAGGAAGACAGGAAAGGAGGGACTTTGAAAATACAGCAAAATTAAAATA
The DNA here is from genome assembly GCF_019279795.1 of Protopterus annectens. Classification (NCBI taxonomy): domain Eukaryota; kingdom Metazoa; phylum Chordata; order Ceratodontiformes; family Protopteridae; genus Protopterus; species Protopterus annectens. The sequence continues at coordinate 1,421,736,560 of NC_056731.1, forward strand.
CAAAAAAATGTTGGGGGAACTAGGGGGGGGTGTGCAGTTTTCTTCTACCTGGGTTCAGGAGATCCAGGCAGTACTACAGAGTTTGGAAACATGTTTACTGGTATACCAGGGTATACTCATTGATGACACACCATGTAGACACAGGTCCTCAACAGCCCATCAAACAGGCCCCTTACAGTGTGCCTAAGTGAGTTAAGCAGACTATGAGAGACAAACCCACATGAGATGCTGGTTCGGGAGTAATCCAGAAGTCCAGTAGTTTATTTCTGTTTAACATGTCTTATGATAAAATAGAAACTAATAAATACTCACATGATTTTATTTTAATACATACTAACAGCACACATTCCAGATATCTAATCTGAAATAATATTAGGTTAAAGAAAGCAGCAAGTAGAGGGAGAGGTGGTATGGTTAGGGGGGGGGGGCAAAGAAGGGCCCTACCAAAATGGGCCAAATGGAGGCCCAGAGTATGTTGCAATTAAGTAGTGGTGATTTTTAAATTTGCACTCTACTGATACTAATGACATATGCTGGTATAACATAAGAAATTGTAATTTACTTAAAATTTCTGGCTGATATGGATTGTGTTGTAGTTGTGTACTGAAAGCACTTTACTTCTTTTATTATCTTTGTGTATGAATCACTTCTGGATTTACAGTTATAAAATAAGTAAAACACATTAAAAAATTAATTTATTAATTAACATTTTTTAAATGGAAATATTTTATCATGAACACTCATGAGCACCCTCAGTTAGCTTCACCAATCTCCTATTCTCCTGTGCTTTATTATAAGATATCTCCTCTTTTGTTACATAGAGAGCACATACAGAACGGTTGCTTAACTCTCTTAGATGTGTGTTTTACAATATTTCTGACATGATTACATTTAATATTTAGTTAGCATTGAAGCTATTCTTGTACTTGCTTAATATGTGTGCTTATTTCTGTACACATTTCTATTGAGTTTTGTTATAGGCTTTCATATATTTTCACACATACATTGCACCTAATCCAGCTGTGCTAATAAACATTTCTTCTTCAATGTAAGTCAAACCAGAAAGACTGCATGGCTTTCTTCCCTTTGTAACATATGTATGTCTCTGTACAGTTTGTCTCTTTGTGAGAAGGGTATTTTCTGTAACCTGTGTATACATTTCCATTTTAGTTCCTAATTTCCACTATGCCTTACATAATTTACCTGCAGTTTTAAGTAATATCATGTCACTTTGCTTTAAGTGACACACTGTTAACTCCCCTTAAAGAGAAAAGCTGTAAACAAGCTGTACACACCCATATATGGACACCCACCACACACATACACAACCACACACACACACATATGTACACACATAAAAATGCAACAATTGAAAGGAAGTTATACCATCCTTCCAGCTCACCTTGCATAAAACATAACAAAACAAAACATATTCACTGCTACAGATGGATGCACTACAAATATTTCATGTCAATGTGTGGTTTTATAATTTGATGATTAATAAATGTAAGCATTTAAGGGGATTAAGTAGGAATGTATACAGAAGTAATCAAACAGTACATTTTTCAGTAACTTCTGTATTGATCTTCACTTGCTACTTTAACCCTTGCCCCCATCTCCACCCCCACTCTGCCTAGGGTGTGGTGGCTAACTGATTTCAGCCATCTTCCATGTGCAGTTAATATTTTGGAAGTAATGACTATCTTCTATAAGTATTATATTAATAAATAGTTTGTGGCCTACACAAACCAAAGTATTTCTTTATAAAAATTGTCTGACTGTAATATTACTAAACTAATACCCACAGTATATGAAGATATGTGGCAATGATGTGTTTTTTTGTTCATGTATATGTGTGTGCGCATATATATATATATATATATATATATATACATATATATATATATATATATATATATATATATATATATATATATATATATATATATATATATATATATATATACATATATATATATATATATATATATATATATATATATATATATGTATAAATATGTGTGCATGTGTGTGTGAAAATATTTGTAAATATACATCTGCAGATTTACATCTTTATATATTTCTTTTACAGTTTTGTATATGCACACTTACATATATTTTTACTCATACATATGCATTTGTATTTATACACAAAAGTATGTTAGCACATAAACATACCTCTGATGCATTTCTGTTGACAGATATGTTTATGCCTGCTCATACATTTGGATTATACAGAGATACATATTTGCATTTACACCTACATTTTGTCTTGAATTTACCTACATTTATGCAATATTTATATAGTATGTGTTTTAAACTTATTTTTGATAATATTATAAAAAGTTGCAAAAATACTATATGAATCTGTCTTTTTCCTTGTCACCTTGCCTACCCACTCAGACAGCTGATCAGGCCTATCTTTGTATAGGCCAACCCAACCTGTGGCAACACTGGAGCTAGAGCTGGTGATTCCTTTCAGGGATGACAGATGCTCACCAACTCTTGTCAGATGTAAATTTGTTCTACTCCATTCCATGTACTGATGACTCAGTTTTTTTCCCAGGTACAAATCCTTAAGAGGTAGACCATGATTTTGGTTTCCTTGTCAGACTAGGTTGAAGCACAGCTTCATGCCTTCACAGATGCTGCCATCTTTGAAAGTGTCAGTACCAGAATGAAAAATGTCAGTGCAGGGCTGTGGTTCACAGGTTTGGAACCACGTCCTTTGGGATTGACATCTCTATAACCAAAACCACCTGCCAATTAGGGCCATTAGACATGGAAATTATAATATTAGCAAGTTTGGTTTTACCAATCTGCTTTGTCACATAGATATTTTTTAAAAGAATACTTTCATATTTTCTTTCCATGGTAAATAAAATTTAGTTGTGAAATCATTGATTTTTAAGTTGTTATATGTACTTCTGTCTTTGTGCTATAATGTTGTCATCTTTATTTGAATAATATGGCTGATGATTTCTTTAAGTATGCCTTTTTAAGTATTTCATTGTAAAAATCTTTTCTTGTTTCCATATTTTTTTACTTTACTATATAAATAAATCATCTTGTGGATGTCATTATCATGTCTCATAAATTACTAGTGATTTGAGGTGATGGGGTATGTCACATTATGCAGTATGGGCATGGATTATACATCACGATTATGCAGACTTAATTGTATCTTACTCCCATTTTTTGTTTTCTAAGCATAGGGATATTTGAGATATGTTAGGCTTATTCACACATTCACAAGGACTGCTTCAGTCAGCACTGCTGTGCACAACTTGTTTACAGTTACCCAAGGCCTACTTATGTGGATTATTTTTTTTACTTTTAGACCTTTTATTAACTAAATCCTTTCTTTTTTTAAGCAAGAAACATCTTCATTAAATTATCATGTATAACATAGGCCATGTCACATATTTATAAATGACAATAAACCATAGTGACACAGTCTCAGTTGCGAACATTATACCTTACAAACCGTGCCAACACAAATGTAGCTGCAAACATTATACACCACTTTTAACATATCTAGTCTTTTTTTAGTCAACCATTACATAGCTTCATTCAAATCCTCCCTTCTTTTAAACCTTGTTCCTCCTCTGGAAGTATTGATCCCACAATTCCCATTTTTCCTATGTAATTTGCTCCTATCCTTTTCGAAAGATCCCAGTTCCAGTTGTTTTAACTCTGTTAGTATCTTCACTACTTCTAATAAAGTTGGTTTAGACTTTGGTTTCCACTTATGTGGATTTGTTGACTTACACAGTCACATATTGCCATAATTCATAGAGATAAGCATAACAAAGCCTAACTTGCATACAACAGATGCAAATGACCTTGAATTTATTTGAATGATCTTAAAACTGACATATGAAGTTGCTGATAGGTGGCAGATGGTTTAGGAAGCCACAAACTTAATCAAAAAAGAAAAACAATAGCAAAATTGTTAGAAATTCTTGAGAAGCAGTTCATATTAATTTTCTTAGATTCAAACTAAACATTTCAGAGGTTCACTTTATAATTTCGAAATACTGAAATCCCAAATTTCAGTATCCTGAAATTATAAAGTCGAACCTTTAAAATCTCAAAAGTGCATAAGCTCGAATCCGAATACCTCAAATTCACGGTTATGGCTTTATGGTATGTTACTTGCGGTGTTGTGAGTGGATGATGTCTGGTGTACTGTGTGGATTTCGGTGTAATTGAAGGTAAGTGAATGTTTTGTAAGGGTTTTGTGTGGGGGTTTGAGTGTGTGTGAATGTGTTTGACAGTTGTACGTGTGGGTTAGGATAGGCAGTAAAAGTATGGGTGTGCAAGTGTTGGATGTGTTGGTGTTTGTATATATGTGATGTTTGTGTGTGTGCAAGGGACTGTAGAATGTGTGGGTGTGAGTTTCCTTTCTGTCTGTTTGTGTGATCTCGGAGTGAGTATATATAAATAGGGGGCATAGCCGGCCTTAGGCATAGGCCAACTAGGCGGCCGCCTAGGGTGCTGGTCTAGCAGGGGTGCTTTTCCAGTATTTATTTGGTGTAGGTAGACCAGGATGGGGCACCAGGTAGTGTGGTGGGGGGTGCCGTGGAGCCCTTTTGCCTAGGGCAGCAGTTGACTTAGGGCCGCTCCTGATAGGGGGGTGTGGTGGACTTGCCCCCCACATGGGCGGTGCAATGGGGCATGTTAGGTTTGTTTGTTTGTGTTTTGGTGTTTGTGTGTGTTTTGTTTGTTGTGGTGTGGGCTGGGTGATGTATGTGTTCTGTGTTGTATGGTGTGTTTCTGTTCATGATTTTGTGTTTCGTGATTTTGTAGTTTTGGGATTTGTGAAATTCAACTTTATGGTTTTGAAATACTGATATTCGGGATTTCAGTATTTCAAGATTATAAAGTGAACCCACATTTCAGATACTTACAATATGACTTCTATATAGAGATATCAAAGTTCAACTTGAACAACAATGAGTTGTTAAGAAAAAAAATGCCACAGAATACATGAGTCCAGAATATAATCCAGTATTATGACACTTTGCATCTGAATGCATTTCATTTCAATAATGGTAGTGCTTTCAATTCAAAGAAATATCTTGAAAAAAAAAATTTCATCATAATATTCAAATTAAACTGATCTATCCCATTAATGGGCTATCCATTTTCAAGACATTCAGTTCAACCATTCTGAAGCAGACATTTATCCAGAACAGAAAACAAACACTATTAAGAGAATTACTCCCTAAAAAAAGAAGCAACAAAGAAAAACATGGTATTAATTGTTTGATAAGTGCTATTTTCTGACATCCAGTCGCCATTTAAATACAGCTTAAATAAAAGGAATATTTTACTTCATATTATATGTTTGTAAATATAATTTGGAGTTCTGTTTAATAGGAAGCAACATACAACAAATTGGCTTGTTCTGTCTGTGTGTGATTAAATTAATTCAGTCTTAAGATGCATATTAATTCAGTTACGCACAGCTCAGGAAAGAAACTGCAGTGCAAACGTGCCACAAGCAATATTAAGATAGCTAACTTCCACAGACCCTGACACCTTTGAATAAGTGCATTTACAGCTGTATAATTGCAGTATGGTAACCAAGTCCCAGGGTGGCAGATCAAAATAGAGAGGAACAGATTGGGCAGACCAGGGTTACAGAGGGGAATAATAAACAAGTTATGCATGCTGATGAACTGTATTTTCAGGAGTTTGCTAAACATCTTCTCTGCATACATTATATTATGTATTATAGGTTCATAAGAATGACCATAAGGGCCATTTTAAGCCCAGCCAAACATCCCAAATCTCTGACAAGTTCTGGTACCCTTGATTAATGTAAGCAGGGGCTTGGAAGATGAAACATTTACAAGCAGGGCCCTAATGGAATGAACCATTTACAGGTTGCCAGTGTCCATTAGAGACGTAGGTGCCAAACCATGGATGAGTTTCCTGTTCCTCATCCAATTTCCAAGTTACACTTGAATTGTGTTAGGGAGGAACTCTGCTTCACATGAATGGTGAGCCTGTTCCAGAGAAAGGCTAGTGTCTGGGATACATACCTACCTTTCCAGCAGGTCCCATTTATATTACAGGCAAGGTTTAAGTCTTTAGAATGGGTAATTCTGATGCTGTTTGTTTTCTGGATATGCAGGATGTTCATCAGAGTGGGGTCTGACAATGTCTTGTATACCAGGCATAGATCATAATCATCATCATCAACCCCCTTTTTCCCATTTTTTCCATATGAGGTCAGGGTATCTTGTTAACTGTCACCAATCCTCTCAATTCAGTGCAACACTCCTGCAGTCTTCAACACTCATGCCTGACTGTCGCAGATCTTCTTTCACACAATTCATCCACCTCTTTGCTGGATGTCCTCACTGCCTGTTACCTTCTTCCTCTGTTCCAAATCTTCCTCACCAGATTGTCTTCTGCTTTTCTGCACGTGTCCAAATCACAGTAATCTGTTCTCGTTGATATTTTCTGCAATTGGAGCTACTTTGGCATCTACTCTTATGTCCTCATTTCTTCATCTGTCCCACAGTGTCCATCCTACCACCCTTCTCAGGCACTTTAATTCCATCACCTCTAGCTTCTTCAACTGTTCTACCTTTACTGCCCAGGTTTCTGTACAATACAGTAGTACTGGTCGCACCACTGTTGTGTACACTTTGCTTTTCAGCTTCTTTGGCATTCTTCTGTCATAGACTACACCTGAGACTCTGTGCCAGTTGGCTGCAGCCCCCTCTGATTCTAGCTTTGACCTTGTCATTCAGACTTCCCTTCTCCTCAACCACCCCTCCCAGATACTTGAAGCTGTTTACCTGTTCCACTATCTTCCCTTATATCTCTATTCTCAGCTTCTTCTGATTTCCCCAATTTGCTGCCATTACCACTGTCTTATCTGTGCTTAGTTTCATCCCATGTGCCTTCAGTTTTGCATTCCATTCTCATATCCTTTGCTGAAGTTCTAGCTCAGAGTCTGTCTGTAATGCCACACCCTCTGAATACAGCAAGTTTGTTGATCTGTTCCCTCTGACCTGTTTGCTAATGTAGTCCATCACCAGTATGAACAATAGTGGGCTCAGAGCTGAACCCTGGTGTACACCCACTCCCACTGGGAACCACTCTGTGAGGCCGAACACTGTTTTTACTTGAGTCATTGGGTCCTTGTACACAGCCTGCACTAATTCTACCAATGTTTCTGGGACTTCAAACCACCGCAGTACTGCCCACATCAGCTTTCTTGGGATCTTGTCATATTCTTTCTGCAAGTCTAGGATGCCCAGTTGGACTCTCTCCTTATTTCTAGCTTCTTCTCAAGTATCTACCTCACTGCAAACACTGGGTCAATTGTGCTGCATCTTGATCTGGATCCGAATTGCTCACCTCCCATCTTACATTCTACTACTCTGTGTATCTGTTTATCAATTACCCTCTCCAGAACTTTCATGCAATATGACAGTAGTTTGATGCCTCTGTACTGCCCACAGTTGTGGATGTCCCCTTTGTTCTTGTACACCGGCACGAGTATGCTCATTCTCTAGTCATCTGGGATACACCCTTCTCTCCATACTGTTATTAGTACCCTCAGGAGACATTTCTCCCCTATCTCACCCAGCATCTTTATCATATCTGCTGTGACCTCATCTGAGCCTGCTGCTTTCCCTGACTTCATTTTTCTTAGTGCTGTTCTTACTTCTTCTAAGGTGGGCTCTTCTTCTCTCATCATAGGCTGTTTCTGGGGCAGTGCAGCTTTTGAGGGGTTTTCTTCATTCACAAGCTGCTGGAAATACCCCTTCCATCTGCCTTTGATGTCATGTGGACTGGTGAGCAGGTTGTTGCTGGCATCCCTTATGAAAGGTGTCTGACTATCTTCTTTATCTTTCTGTCTTTGCCTTGCAACTGATATAGTGTCTTTGTGCCACTTACTGAGCCACTTTCCAGAAGTTGGTAGAGTGCCTCTGATGCCTTATTCTTTGCCATTGCAATGTCTTTCTTAGCTTCTTTGTTAGCCAACCAGTAGTCCTTCCTAACCTGGTCAGTCTTTTCTATCTCCCACTTCTTCCTGCACTCCTTCTTTCTTTTGATGACTTCCTGGCCTTGTGCATTCCACCACCAGCTTTCCTTATGCACCTTATTTCCATACCTGGCTTGGCCACATATCTTTTCTGTAGTCCTAACAAATGCAGTTTTAGGCGCTGCCATTCTTGTTCAGCTCCACCTAATTCCTCTTCTTCTTGGGGTGCTAGAGCCCTGAGTAATTTCTTGAACTGTTGTACTTTCTTTCTAGTCAACTTCCAGATCTTCAGCATGGTCTCTGCTGACCTTGCAGCCTTCTCTGACCACCATACCTGTCAACCTCTTAGAGCAAAAAATCTGGATCAAGCCTAAAATGATGGGGGGGACAAATAGGGACAGATTTTAAATATTGCTCTTACAAACTTAGAAAGTTGATAGGATAATAGGTTATGCATTAGCATGAATTTTCTGAAGGATGTGGAGTCTTAAACTCAAATGTTTGTCATTATTTAGTGACTTCAATCTTCAGCTATTTCCCAGAAAGGTACAGATTTTAGGAGGAACACACCAAAAATATGAGACAAAAATATGGGCATTCTGCGAAAATCTGTACAATTGAGAGGTATGCCGACCACTGCTTGCAGCTGCTTGTGGCAACTAGTGGTTTATGCTGTGGGCCAACTGTTTCATTGGGGATAACTTTGCAATGATGGATTATATCCCAGTGCCTTTTCCTTACTAGGAGGAAGTCTACCTGAGTTGCAGGTTGGCTACTCTTGTATGTGATCTTGTGACTGTCTCTCTTTCTGAACCATGTGCTGGCTATTGTCAAGCCATTTGCCAGACAAAAGTCTAGAATGGCTTCTCCTTCTTTATTCCAGTTGCCCCACCCATGTGGACCCAGGCAGTCCTCATATCCTATTCTGTCTGTCCCGATATGTGCATTCAAGTCACCCTTTATCAATGCCAATTCATGTTATCCTGATTTATCTAGTAGGTCCTACAACTGCTGTCGAATGCACTCTTTTCCTCACTATCACAACCCTGCTATGGGGCATAGGCTGTGATTATGAATACTGCCCTATCATTACACTGGAGTCTGATTGCCATGAGTCTGTCATTAATTCTGAATCTATCCCTCACTGCCTTCTGAAGCCTCTCTCCCACCACAATTCCTACACCATTGCTAGCCTGTCCCCCTCCTGAGTAGTAGAGTCTGGATCACAAGCCAAGTGGCTTTGCTACATTGCCCTTCCATCTCATCTCTTGGATACATAGGATATCCAGCCTCCTTCGTATCATCATGTCATACACTTCCAAGCTGCGTCCTGCCAATGAACCTACATTAGCGTAGCAATTCTCAGTTCATGTTTGTCAGGTTGGTTTGTGATAGATGTCCCTTCAAAAGCCTGTACAAGACAGAATACAGGGATAGGGCCTTGAGGTGGTCTCCATAGGACAAGCCACTTATGCCCTATTTTCTTTAGTGAGGAACCTCTGTGGATGATCCAGTTGTTGCATATGCCTGGTTAGCTATAGCGTGCACTTTAAAAATAAATAAATAAATAAATAATTTCCATTTCACACTGAGCTGATCGAAGGAAGGACACTGAGGAAACTCGGAGCTATAATATATAACATTAAGTATCCTGTTTTTTGTTTATTTTGTTCTTTATTTCTTTGTTATTTATAGCACTTTGTGTACTGTGTATTTTTCTAGCTAGTTTCACTGTGTGTGAGGTATTAACTGGAAATTGTCCATTTTATTAAGCATCTGTTGGGTTGTTTGTTTCTGATAACTTGTTGCAGTTAAACTCTTTTTCTAGAGGCTCCTTTAGCTGTTTAAAACTTTCATTTAAAGGCTCACTGCTGCTTTTCAGCTGTGAGAAACATTTCTGCAGTTTGTTCTAAGTAGTGGGGATATTTGTAGCATTTCCATATTCAGGCTTGTATTTGGGCCTAGTGTTTGTGGAGGCTGTGTGTCTGAGCACATATTCAGGGACATCTTGGTTTAGCCAAAGCCATCAGGCATTTAAGTGAGAGAGAATTGTTTGAGGTCATTGGCTGACTGAGGTCACCAGGACTACAGCTTAGACTAAGCACCTCATTGGTTCTTTTGAGATTTCTTTCTTAAAAGCTGTCTCAGGTTTCAACTTTCTGTTACCTAAGAAGTTCAGTTGTGAGTGTTCTGCCATTTTACACTGAGCTGATCGAAGGAAGGACACTGAGGAAACTCGGAGCTATAATATATAACATTATGTATCCTGTTTTTTGTTTATTTTGTTCTTTATTTCTTTGTTATTTATAGCACTTTGTGTACTGTGTATTTTTCTAGCTAGTTTCACTGTGTGTGAGGTATTAACTGGAAATTATCCATTTTATTAAGCATCTGTTGGGTTGTTTGTTTCTGATAACTTGTTGCAGTTAAACTCTTTTTTTTAGAGGCTCCTTTAGCTGTTTAAAACTTTCATTTAAAGGCTCACTGCTGCTTTTCAGCTGTGAGAAACATTTCTGCAGTTTGTTCCCTCCCTGTTGGTATAGTGTTTCTATAGTTGGTGGCTTTGCAGTTGCCCGCCCCTATTGTAAAGTTTATCCGGGACCCTCCTCCCAGTCTAGTGTCATTACCTCATTCTACCCAGTACAGGGAGAACATTTGAGAAGGCCAATCAGCTTAGTTTCTGCTACTCCTTTCTCTCTTTCTACTTAAAAAAAAATATTTTATCTGCTTTTACTGTATTTGTGTTTCTTCCTACTTTATTTTGCTTTTGCGTCATCTTAAAAGTACTCAATTGTATTTATTACTGCTTGGTGTAACTCATTCTAAACCTTTTAGTTTAAGCACTTGGGCTTCAGACCAGGTCTTTTACATTAAGAAGGTTTGTGGTCTGCACTGTAGTGGCAGAACAGGTAGCTTACATCCTTCTAAGTTGGGAAATGCTGATTGAGGGCTCAGTGTCTGTTATTCTAAAAGTGTATTAATTCTGGTTTAACCACTTGGGCTTCAGGCCAGTTATTTTACATTAAGAGGGTTCGTGGTCTGCACTCTTGTGGGAGGAGAAGCTGGACTCTCCCCTTCTGAGCTGGGAATTTTTGGTTAAAGGCTTATAGTGCCTGCATATTTGAACTGCTTCTTACTGAAATTGGTACACCTTGTTTGCTGTAGCATAGACTAGTTCCAGGCCTGCTGAATCTAGCTTTGTTTGTATAACTTCAGCACTAATCCAGGCATTCTTTAAAGTATTCAATTGTATTTATTACTGCTTGGTAGTAACTTGATTAAAGTGTAGCTATCATTCTAAGTCTTTTGGATTAAGCACTTGGGCTTCAGACCAGTTGTTTTACATTAGGAAGGTTTGTGGCCTGCACTGTGGTGGCAGGACAGGTAGCTTACATCCTTCTAAGTTGGGAACTGCTGATTGAGGGCTCAGTGTCTGTTATTCTAAAAGTGTATTAGTTCTGGTTTAAGCACTTGGGCTTCAGGCCAGTTATTTTACATTAAGAAGGTTCGTGGTCTGCACTCTTGTGGGAGGAGAGGCTGGACTCTGCCCTTCTGAGCTGGGAATTTCTGGTTAAAGGCTTATAGTGCCTGCATACTTGAACTGTTTCTTACTGAAATTGGTACACCTTGTTTGTTCTAGCATAGACTAGATCCAGGCCTGCTGAATCTAGCTTTGTTTGTATGCTTGTTGTTTGTTTGATTGTTATTTCCCTGAAACACTAATTCCACCTAAAACATGGCTTTTCAGTGCTTCTGTGGATCCCTAGTGATATCTGCATTACTTACTGTACTTATTTCCTTGTTTCACTTGAAAGAAAGTTACTGTTTGTCATTTTTGCATTTAAGTTACCTGTAACACATTGCATTTAAGTTACCTGGCACTTGCTCACTAAGTCAGCACTAAAAAATTAAAAGCACTACACCCTCACAAATTCCCCTTGAGTACCTTGTTCCCCACTGGCCCTTTTTTTCAATTATAAAGGAATTCCCAATACTATTCTAGCATGTCCAAAGGTCAGTTGTCAATCTCCTCTCCGGTCCAGCTGGTGAATCTGGGAATCTTGAGGCAATGTTACAACTGCCTCATGTACACAGATAACCCTCTCCTCCTCCCAACAAATTCCAATACATGTGAGAGATGCAACCATATAGCCAAACTGGAGGCTAAGCTCTCTCAACTCAGTACTGGCGTAACCAGTCAGGAGGAGAAGGAAACCACACTCACTACAATTCCAGTCTCACATAGACCTACCACGACAACAAACCAAACACATAAACACAAAAACATACGCGGAGGCTCTAAATAAAAATCTGCCTAAGCAGCAGAGACCTCCAAAGCAGACACCCAAGCAACTGCTACCCCAAAACAAAACACGTGCAACACACAGCTCAGAAAGCCAGTGTGCCAAACAGTCACAGCCCTTAAGGCTAAACAACACACCTGATACACTTGTAATAGGTGACTCTATCGTCAGGCACACTGACGTCCCACTCACCAGGCTGAACAAGGAGAAGGTCACGGTGAGCTGCCTGTCGGGCGCTAGGATCCGCCACATAACACAAGCACTCAGGTCACTCCAAGGCAAGTACAAATATGACTCAGTCATTGTCCATGCTAGTGTGAATGACCTGAGACGTACCTCCCTGGACTACATGAAAAGAGGCATAGAGGAGCTCTCTGAGCATGTAGCCCAGGCCAGTATGACCCTGACCTTGAGTAGCATCTTACCCTCACCAAGAATAATGCCACAATATGAAGACAAGATGACCAATTTCAACAATTGGCTTAAGTATTGGTGTCATTCAAAGGGGATCCAATGCCTGTCAGCCTGGGATGACATGCTCGACAAGCCTCGATGCTTCGCTAGGGATGGCTTGCACCTGTCACCCCTGGGCTTTCAGATATTGGAAAAGGCTCTTGCTACCCCCATAGTGCCTTTTTTAGGCAAGGCTCAAAAGACAAACCCACCTCCATAGGTATCACAAGGGATAAGAAACTAAGAGTAATGCTACTCAACGCCAGAAGTCTAAACCTCAAGATGCACGCACTCAAAACTCTCCTTAGCATGGAGAACATCGATATCTGTGCAGTAAAAGAAACCTGGTTCAAGGCTCCCGAGAGCACCCCAGCACTACCAGGTTATACCTCATACCATGCTTTTCAACCCCAAAACTTGGACTGAACCACAAAAGGAGGGAGTATCAATATTCACAAAGATACCCACACCTCCAGGTTGGTGGCACAGCACGAAGCATCAGAGACTATCCATGTGCAACTAACAGTGGGTAAAACTGCCTTCCAGTTTATAGCCTGCTACAGACCACCCTCCCAAACCCAGGAACCCCACTCAGCCTTCCTGAGAACACTGGAAAATATGAAGGTCTCTCCAAACACCATTATATTGGGTGACTTCAACTACCCAAACATAGACTGGGAGCATTACTCTAGCTCCAACACTCTAGCCCAAAGGTTCCTAGAATTTATAAACTCAAATGCTATGGAACAACTTGTTACCACTCCCATAAGAGGGGAAAACATACTGGACCTGATGATCACCAACATGGGGACTCTATGCTTCAGACCAGAAGTGTAGCCCTCACTGGTAAGATCAGACCATAAACTAATCTCACTGGATATTCACATCCCGACCCCACCCCCTGCCCAGAAAACCACAGTGAAAAGCTTCTCTAAAGCACATTTCACACTCCTCAAAACCGAGGTGGAATCCTTCAAAGCCCCCGGGCCTGTGGAAAATACGGCCCAGACCACAGAATCCTTTATAAACACATTCTATGAACACCTTCAGGAATGCATGGATCATGCAATCCCAAACAAAAAACCAAGACCCAATCCTCCAAAGGCAGACGTCCTGTCTGGTGGACCCCAGCCATAAACAAACTATACAATAGAAGGAGGAAGCTACTACATGATAGAGCAAAATCCCAAAAAGGGAAGGCATCTCTGATCAGTATTAGCAAAAAACTACGGGCACTCATAAAATCGTCTAAGGCCAGCTTCGAGAGAAAAATTGCACAGGACACTAAGGATAATCACAAGGCTTTCTTTAGTTATGTTAGGAACCTGGGTGGGAATTCCCAGATATGCTCAGAATTAGTCCAAAATGACAAAAAATACACCGAACCCACAGTCATTGCCAACATCCTAGCTGACAGGTTCAGCGCAAACTCCCCCCCCCCCAAAGGGCAAATATCTATCCCAGCAGAGTGCTGCCCCCCTGACATCTCAGATGCTCAGGTAAGAGCCGCCCTCTCCAAAGCAAAAAACACAGCATCAATGGGACCAGACGGTGTCCCAGGCTGCATCCTACATGAACTCCAAGAAGAGCTAAACCCAAACATAAAGCTACTGTTCAATCTCAGCCTTACTACAGGATATGTACCCAAAGAGTGGCGTACAGCAACAGTGGTCCCTCTCCACAAAGGAGGTGCCTCAACGGATCCTGGAAACAATTGCCCCATAAGCCTGACTAGCTTGGTCTGCAAAGCTATGGAAAGGATCATCATGGACCTCATAAATAAAGATATTGGGGACCTACAGACACTGGATCCTACCCAGTTCAGCTTTGTTAAGGGCAGATCCTGCCTCTTAAACCTGGTCAATTTCTTTGAAACAGTCACCAAGGCCATTGACGAGGGGAAGGTGGTCCACACAGCCTACCTGGACCTCGCAAAAGCCTTCAATACAATACCCCACTCGGGCATTATAGATAAGCTCACCAGCTTAAATATAAACCCCTATGTCACTAGATGAGTTGCAAACTGGCTCAAGGACAGAACCCACATGGTTAAAATTGCTGGAGCCATGTCAGACTCCAAACCAGTTACAAGTGGCATCCCACAAGGCTCAGTCCTGGGACCTCTCTTGTTCGGTATATATTTCTCAGAGGTACAGGCCAACACGGAAGGACTGTGGCTGACCAAGTTCGCAGATGACTGCAAACTGGGCACCATAATCGACTCTCCAGCCGACACAAGCATCCTCCAAAAGGGTCTCATAGAATCAGACAACTGGTGCCAGAGCCATGGCCTCAAGCTAAACGCCAAAAAGTGTATAGTTATCCCCTTTGGCAAAAACAAAGTGCCCACAGATTACCACATAGGTGGCAATCCATTAAGTACAGAAGAAGTAATTAGGGACCTGGGGACCCAAGTTGATAGCAATCTCTCATTTGACAACCACGTGGCCAAAGTGGTTAGAAAAACATTTTATATAGCCCACCTAATCATGAAGGGATTCACATCTAAATCAGGGGAGGTCATAGTGCCACTTTACTCATCCCTCATCAGGCCCATAATTGAGTACAATGCCCCTTTTGGGATGTACCTTACCAGACACCTGCAGCAACTGGAAAGACCCCAAAAGTACCTCACCAAGAGGATCAAAGGGCTCAAACAGATGCCATATGCTGCCCAGTTAAAGAAACTCCAGCTCTACTCAGTCGCATACCACCTGCTCAGAGGCTATCTGTACCTGACGTATAAAGCCATGTCCAACCCAGAATTAATGGACATGCTGCACCTCAGAAAATCCAAATCCCATCGAGCTACGCGCTCGAGAGACTTGAACCTCAGCACTGAAATAAATAGGACATGCTGGAGGGACAGATTCATAACCCAGAGGCTCCCTTCACTCTGGAATAAAATCCCAGTCCAGGTTAGGCAGAGTCCCTCATTGACTCTCTTCAAGAGGAATCTTGATGAGTGGATGGGAGATCATAGGTTTACCCCGGGTATCACTTCTGTGTCACTATTAGACAAAGGCACAGTATACTAACCTCGAAAAAGGGCATAGCAAAATTAATTTAAAATGGGTGGCGAAAGCCAAACACACTCTGGCTAGGCTTATAAATGCCCTAGGGCAGATAGCCTAGTATGAACCTATGAACCTATAAATAAAAAGATTACATGAGTATCCTGCCATCTACACTAACACTGTTGCTACTTCAAACTCGGCAATGCACAAGAGATGATTGCTATTTCTGAGGACACAACTTATTGTGTATGATAAAATGAAATCATCCGAAGTGTGGTACCTTAAGAAAGAACAGTAAATCATTTTGAGTATAGGTTCATAGGATGATACTAGGCTACTGGCCCAGAGGCCCTTATAAGCCTAGTCAAGAATTTCACCCATGTTCCCACAAAGTCAGCACCTGTTTCTCCTGTCCAGCAGGGACACAGGTAGGAACCCAGGGGTGTATTTTCTGTTTCCCATTCAATCATCCAGGTTCCTCTTAAAGAAAGCTAGTGAGGTACTCTGCTTGACATGGAGAGGGAGTCTATCCCACTGATGGGGGAGTCTTTAGGACACAAATCTATCCATTCAACAAGTTCTATTAATGTCACAGACCAGTTTGAGGCCTTGCATGCAGGTTGTGGGATTGGAGTTTGACTTACAGATATGCAGCAACTCCCTCAAGGCTGGGTCTGAAATGGCCTTCTATGCCAGACACAGGTCACCACTGAGCAGTCTGTATGAGACTGAGTAGAGGGACATGGCTTTTAGCCTACTGTATCTACATAGGATAGGTGTTTGAGACCCTGGATTTTCCTGGTCAGGAACCTCTGTGGTCTCTCCAGCTGCTGCATGTGCCTGGCAGTGTACATGCCAAAGGGGCATTATAGTCGATAATGGGTCTGATAAAGGAGGGGTACAGGGATGTTATGACCTCCTTGTTACTTATAAGGTGGGCCATGTAGAAAGCCTTTTGTACAATGGAGGCAATGTGTTGTTCAAAAGTCAGGTTGCTATCAACCTGGGTGCCCAAGTGTCTCACTACTGATTGCATACTTAGTACATTGTTATTAATGTGATAATTAGTGGGGGGACCATTTTCCCCAAAGGGGATAATGATGCATTTCTTGGCATTCAGTCTGAGGACATGCTTCTGGCACCAGTCATTAGTTTGGGTAAGGCCATCTTGGAGGATGCTCACATTATCAGGGGAATTTAAGCCAGTGCCCAGCCTGCAGTTATCTGTAAACTTGGTCAACCACAGACCACTGGTTTTGGCTTGCACCTCAGAAAATTATATCCCAAACAGTAGAGGCCTCAAGACTGATCCTTTGGGTACACTGCTAATTATGGGTCTACTACTAGAGGTGGCTTCCCCTATTTTGACTGAGTGGGTTCTATCAGTGAGCGAGTTAGCTACCCATCTGGTAACATATGGGTAGATGCCTAGCTGGGATAGTTTATCTATTATGCTCGAGTGAGGAATAGTGTTGAAGGCTTTGGCCAGGTCAAGGTAAGGAGTGTACACTGTCTTCCCCTCATCCATGGCTTTGGGGACTGTTTTGAAGAAGTTGACCAAGTTTAACAGGCATGATCTCCCTTTGACAAAACCAAACCATGTGGGGTCAAGTGCTTGGAGGTTGCCAATATCCTTGTTTATAAGGTGCATGATAATCCACTCAGTGGCCTTACAGATCAGGATAGTTAGGTTGATGGACCTATAATTGCATGGGTCAATGGATGCTCCACCTTTGTGTAGAGGGATGACAGTGGCTGTCCTTCATTCAGCTGGGATGAAGCCGGTTCTCAGGCTTTAGTTGAATAGACTGCCTAATGGAGCTGAGAGTTCATGCCTGAGTTCATGTAGGATACAGTCAGGGATGTTATCTGGCCTCATGGAGACTGTATTTTTTGCCTTTGAGAGGGCATTGAAGACCTACTCACTGGTGATGAGGGGGAGGGAGGAGGTGCAGGTGAAATGTTTCAGCAGTGCTCTGGTGTTGCAATGGGTGCACGGTGTGCGCCCATTTTTGCAAATCTTGTATTATTGGCATGGGAAAGAGCTTGCATCTTTCAATCAAGATTTTGGGTGAATGTAGTGCTATATAACAGGTTTCTTGATGACTTGCTTATTTTGTGGGACGGAGATGAGATTAGTGCAAATGAGTTTGTTGAATATATAAACTCTTCCACAAGTTTTTTGAAATTCACCCACGCTTGGAGTGTGGATAAAGTGAACTATTTGGATTTGACCATCTTTAAGGATGGTGAAGGTTTGGCTAGTACTTTGTACAGGAAAGATAGTTATTCCAATTCCCTTTTACATTATTCAAGTTGCCACCCCCATTATCAAAAAAGAGGTGTGGCAAAGGGACAGATAATGTATATCAAGACTAATCAGCGATGAAACACTATTCAAACAGGAAATGTATAAACTCATAGGTATGTTGATGGATAGGGGTTATCCACTTAAACTATTATTGAAGGTGAAAAGGGAAGTGGTAAGGAAAAGCAATACGGCTTTTTCCCCCATATTGAGAAATAGTGTAGATACGATGAGTGATATACATTTGGAAAGTATTGATAAATGTGTAGAGATGGAGAAGCCATGTCTCATTCTTAAATACAATGAGAAAGCCATTGAAATAGCCACAGTTGTACGTGAAGTATGGAATCACTGTTTGGATAGTGCAACTAAGGACATTATTGGGAAAACACCTAGGATTGTGTTTAGCAAAGGTGAAAATTTAAAAACAATAATGGAGAAAGTACCTAGAGTCAGAAAATCAAAAATGTCTAAGTGTGGTAACTGTAGATATTGTAGGTTTATTAGTGAGGGTACACATTTAGTTATAAAAGGTTTTGAGCGTACAATACCCTGCCCGGGTCTGTGTAATTGTAATACAAGGAATTTAGTTTATGTTGCTTCATGTATCACATGTGATGCATTCTACGTGGGTATGACTACACGTAGACTGCGTGATCGAATTAGTGAACACACACGTAGTATAAAAAACAAAGATCAACACAATGCCCTGTTTTTACATAGTTGTCAATGTAAGGTTTTTTAAAAAAAAATATTTTTTGTCATAGATAGAATCTACGAATACCAAGGGGGTGATATAGGTAACAAGGTGGCCCTATTAGAAGTTGAATGGCAGGTGAGGCTTAATGCCATGAGATTTCCTGGCATTAATGATTATATATCCATCAAGCCAGTTTTAAAGTACAAAGCAAATTGCATATAACAAAAAGTGTAATTGTATATGTTATATGTCTTGTTTTGTTATAGTCAATGTTATTTATTTAAAGTTTATATTATGGATACATGTTTTAAATTATTAGATTAAATGTTTAGATTGTTTGTATTGAGCAATGTGTGGTTAGAAGGATAACAATATTTTTCTCTTCTTTTTGCCAATGCTTTAGTTGTTTTTATTTCAAATTTAGGTATTGTCTTTTTAAATGGGTAGCAGCAGTGTTTTGGCTCATTGGTGCATTTGAATTTTGATGTCATCAATTAATTTGTCTTAATTGCTTTAAATATGATGTTTGTCAAATGTTAACCGACTCTGATGATGCCTTTTTAGGTGAAAGCGCTTAGTCGGTGGATGTGTTGCTATTAAATATCTCCTGTTTTGTTCATTGCTGGTCCTGGAATTCTGTTTTGCAGTTGTTGCCCATCGTGCTTTACTGATTTTTGTGCAGTGCCCTTTTGTGGGGTTGCGTATCTCCTTTTTCTTCTCAGGTGCTGGGGATGTCCTGGTTTACTGATGGGGGGGACGGAGGGGTGAAGTTTTCACTGAACCTGTCTGCCAGCAGGTTGGCTGTATCTATGGCATTTGTGTATGTGGTGTTATTGACCACCAGTTCAGAGCAGATTTGGGTGTTACCTTCGAGATTGCGGATGTATGTGAAGAAGGCCTTGTGATTCTTCATAGTGAATGTGGCCAAGATGTACTCGAAGTTAGCCTTAGAGGATTTCAACAGTGGTCTTATTTGCTTGTTCAGACAAAGGACAGATTTCTTCCAACTTAGCACCTACTCTTTCTTGGTCCTGGACAGCAATTATTTCCTTTTATTACAGAGTTTGTTTATTGCTGCTGTCCACCAGACAGGTTTACTCTTCCTTGAGGAAGATGAGTTGGTCCTGTCGGGTATTGCTAAGTCCAGCTCATAGGTGCTCATATAGTTTTTGGTGAAGCTGCTTATACCTGCTCTGAGGAGACTGTAGTCAGCTTCGTATTGAAGTCACATGCTTTAGCTCATTAACCTGAATGTTTTAGATATTAAAATGAGTATTTTATATGTCTTTTAACAGTCTGAAGAAGTGCCCATGGGAGTTAAAGTGCTTACCATTTGTTATTAAAGTATAATATTTTATTTTATCCATGCTGTTTTAGTTGGCCATTTCTCTCCATATAATGTTTAAAATATGTCCCTACTTTGGGACCCTTGTTTCCCCCATTTTTTTGGCTCTTCAGATTTCTTGAGCTAAGAGGTTGAGAGGTATGTAACCCCCCCCCCCCCAGACATACTTCCATATTGCTGGAGCTGGTCATGGAAACTAAGAGGGTCCTGGGACTCAGCTTATCTATGTTTTGTTTTGTTTATGCCCTGCCCTTTTCTTTTTCTTACACCCAAGTTTACTGATTTAATCCGAGGTCAACTCTTATATTCAGAACATGCCTCCCCTTAGGGGGCCTATCATTGAGTGCCCACTCACCCAGCACATGCACCCATGTCTCTTCCTTGCTGCTCCATCAGTTGCTAGAGCCAGTAATCAAACCCAGGTTGATGGAAAGTAGTCAGAACTTTATCCCTCTATGTCATCAGAGCAGCTGTGCATCAGTAGCTTTGAGGAAGAAAGTTCAAGCTGATTACAGACCATAAAGCATTATTAACATTGCTTGGAGAGCTTCAATGGTTATCTTCAAGCCTGTTAGCAGCTGATAGTCAAAGATGAGCAATAATCTAATCAGTATGAATACTTAATGTAAAAAGGATACAGAGATGTTGACAGGCTCTTAGAATGGCACTACTACATATTATTAATAATGTAACTACAAGCATTACAGAATACATACTTCATTTTATAGAATATCATTTTCATGACATGTCAGTGATAGTCCACATGATAAGACCAGAGAACAGCCTCAAATATTATGTTTTGTGAAAGAAGTTTGATCGTATAGAGTTGATGAGAAATTAAAAGTTTATTGCCAAAGAAAATCTAAGCTTTCATTTAAGAAAACTTTTGTGCTTCAGGGCTTTAGAGTCAATATTACAGGGAAAGTGAGAAAATAAGTGGAATATTTACATGTTTCAGACCTAAGTATTGATAAAAAGTAAATGTTTATATGAAAGTTCAAATTTATTTATTTATGTATGCATGTATATGTGTATATATTTGTCAACCAGGGTAGATCACTGATCCACCTGGAGTTTTTCTGGTTCAGCCCAGATGTAAAAGTTACGCAGAGTACTAGTATATAAAAGTTACAATTTGGTTAAGTTTACTTAAGCATTTACATAACGTAACAACTGATTGCAAGCTGTATATAAAAAGAAATGAACAATGCAGTTCAATGCATGTTGCGTAATTTATTACCATTTGCTCTCTAATGAAGGAAGCTCTGTGACCAGGCAAGATTTGCCAAATTACATGTGTAAAGAATGAGTGCAGTGCCAAATAGAACAAAAGATGCCAAGACAAACACTACTGCATTTATGCGAATTTCCTGGCAGATGTTAAAAAAGACTACATATTGAATTTACAGGTCCTTTCATGAGCAGTGTATTTATGGCTAAGGGCGATGCATATTAAGAATAATTTTAAACATGTTTGTCTTAAATGACATCCCAGGGTACAATGTAAATTGATATATAGACAATGGTACTGTGTTCATGTCAGATGAATAATTTTACAGTTTTGTTAAACAAAGTGAAATTGTTTATTCTGCTAGTTACCAAGACATTGAAATAAATTGCTGGGCAGAAATGTTCAGATGCTTAAGGCTGGAATGAAGAAATTATCACTCATTGAATTAGCTGAGGGAAATAAACTACCGTTATTTCTGCTACAATGCAGAAGTATATCTTACCAAATATGTCACCTGCACAACTATTAATTCATAGGCATCTCGGAACAAGACTTGATCTGATGAAATCTTATTTAAGTGAGGTAGTAAGATAAAAACAGCACTTACAGAAGTTTCAAAGTGTTAAACCCACAAAGGACAGAGCCTTTAATGAGCCATACACTCTACAGCTACAATATACAGTGGGGGCAGACTGAAGTGGATCCATCTATAACAACTAAACAGAGAGGACCTGTTTCATTTCATGCTGAAGAGACGGTTACTGCTAGACATAGTGATTAGTTGAGAATAATGATGACTTATTGCACTTACCTTGAAGAAATGAAGCCAAATGCATAAAACTTAGACTGGTGAAATAACAGCAGGAGCTAGGCATGACAGACCTGTGTTACAACACAGTTAGTGTGAAAAGTCAGACACGTGAATTAATGCCAGAGATCAGATGTTTACATTGGATATGAAAACCATCTTAGCATTTTACTTTGACAAAGTCTTCAGAATATATAATCAGCAGAAATAAAGTAATGCAAACGACTAAAGGTCAGCCTGTCACAAAAATAACAAAATTAAAGTAAAGAAACATTCTGACCGCCAAGGTTAGGTGCATAAAATCATGAGTTTAACAAAAATGTTAAAAGGATTAGCGCGTTCACAAAAAGTGCTTCATCAGATCCTACAAACCATACAGGCATACAATTATTTAAAACACACTTTAACCAATCAAAAAGCAAGAAAGTTAATGAGGCAAAGGACAAGCCTTTAAAACAGGTTTTAAGGATATAGTAACATTTAACCCTGGTGATCTATGTACTTGTAAAGCAGCTATCCATTTCATTTCTGCTAATTCAGTTTTGTTGATGATATCCCCACCTCTAGCATCACCCTTAATTAAAGTAAAATTAAAAGAGTGCCTATTATTAGATTTAATATGGTTAAATAGAGTATTCAAGGAATCCTTTCTCCTGATATTCCCTAGATGTTGAAGTACTCGTTCTTTAAGCATTTTGTTAGTCTTGCCTACATAGAAAGCTTGGCAGCTGTTACAGCTCGCCAAATACACAAGACTGATTGATTTACAGTTGGCATAAAAATTAAATGTGAAACATCTAGAAGTGCTAGGAGCTACAAACACATTTTTACTAGACATAACACTACAAGCATTACCTGCCCTACAGGGAAATGTACCTATTCTAACAGACACAGTAAGTTATTTTCTAAAAGGTCTATAACAAAGTTGTCTCTTAAGGGATAAATTGTTTCTAAATATAAATCTAGGTGTATCTCCTGCTATTTCTCTAACCTTGTCATCAGAATGATGTTGTTGTTTCTTTCGGCTTATCCCGGTTAGGGGTCGCCACAGTGGAACTCCGGTCCGCTAATGATTGGTAGAGGATTTTTACGTGCCGAGTTACCAGCCCTGATGCACAACCTTCAACGAAGGCACGCCCATTCACGTATGCCTCCACACAGAAGACGCTCTAGCTGAGAATCAAACGGGACAACGGCTTGCTGTGGGGCGACAATGCTAATGCAGCACCACTACCGTGGACTGTCATCAGAAAGAAGAATTCACCAATTCTTTTTCACAACATCACATACAGTTTGAACATTACTACTATATGTCAAAGAAAAGCCACATCTAAATTGATAAACAGAATTCCTAGGGGAACATTACTCCCTGTATAAAAATAGGGTTTCTCTGTGGTACTTTTCAAATGGTGTACCTCTAATTATTTCTGCTTTACATCACAATATTTGTAGCCCCTTTAAGTAAAATCTTGCACCAGGGTATCAGTTATCTGTAAATAATCATTCTCTTCAGTATGAAGTCTGGAAATGCGAAGAAATTGTCCCTTCATCACATTTTTAAAGATCCATGGGGGTGCATACTACTCCTAAATAAGAAATTATTTTTCCTGCAAGCTTTCTGAAACATTAGTGAATCAACATGTCCATTTTCTCCAATAACAAGGGTAGTATCAAGAAAATCAATGCTCTTAAAAGAATATTGCATACTAGATTTAAAGCAAAAACTACTGCTTTCTAAGTAGCTAACAAAGCCATACAGTGACTCCAAAGTCCCATCCCATAAGATGACAATATCAACAAAATGTTTATAAAAAAATAAATGACATTTAAAAACATGTTCAGAAAACACATTTGTCTCCCAATTAGCCAACACTAGGTTGGCATAACTATTGGCGCAGGATGTGCCCATAGCGACACCCTGTTTTTGCCAATAAAACTTCTTAACAAATACAAACACATTATATTTCAAAATCAACTCCAAAGGTGTGCAAATCAATTCAGTGCGTGCATGTGATAATTCACTGAGAACATTCAAAAAAGATCTTATAGAATCAATACCCAAGTCATTAGGTATGATGGTAAACAATGTTTGAATATCTAGTGTTACAAGAATAAAACTCCTATTAGTAAAATCTAAATTCTTTATACATTCACCGAAGCTCTAAAGAAAATCTTTAGTGGCTCTAATTATAGCAGGTGCTTTAGTCAGATACTGTTTAAGTTGTTGTTCAACAAAAATAGACATAGGCTCAGCGACTATATAATCAAATACCTTTTACAGGGAGATTGGTCTATCTAAATATATGGACTTAAACTACTACTTTACAATCCAAACTGAATAATGATTCCTTGATTAAAAAAGGAGGTAATTTTGTGGCATTCTGAAGTAGCTAATTTAATATTAATGGCAGGGCCAGGACTCCATAAAAATAATGCAAACAAAACCGAGAGAACACTAGTGAAGAAAATTATCAAAATAATAAACAAACTTCTGAAAGCATCTGTGGAATGTAAATAAAGTTAATAACTTTCCAAAACAATCATCAGAAAGAATGCAGCAAGTAGAACCAGTAACTGAGTGTGTTTTCATTCTTTATTTATTTAAGAACTTCTTCAGAATAAATAAACCGTGCAATTCCAGAGTTAGAATAGTGTAAGTAAACAATAGAAATAATCTAGTCCAATCAAAATCACAGTTCAACCCCTTAAACCATGATGGAAGAGTAATTATGAAAGTTTCATTACTCATACATATGTCTAAGGTGGGTGTACCTCAACAGGAAACCTGAGTAGCAAAAAGTCTGTCTGCTCTAATATATAAAATATTAAACAAATTGGTAATACTAGAGAATTAAAAAGTAATTAAGAAATAAACAGCTCAAAACAATATATATAAAATTGCAGTCCTTAATATGTAATAATGGAAATCAGTTCTCACTGTTTCCATCTGAGGAAACATTTTAAGTTAGAAGCATCATTTAACCCTGGGGAGGACTCAGCACCCAAACGGAGCGGCCATCTAAGCTCCTTCACCTCCAGTAGAGCAGAGTTTGCAGGCAGTTGTGTACAAAACATGACTAATCATGAGCACAAGCCATACAGCAGAGTTCCTCTAAAGAGTATGGTTGGTCTACTCCTGTTCTTTCTCAACACATTATAGTAGCAGTGTGTGAAATTCCTTAGTTTTATTGCAAAGAATGCTTACTTTATACATAAGCACCTGGATACCCTGCTTTCATTTTACTTCACATTCTTAGGCTTGACATCACTGCAGTTCTATTTCCCTAGATTATGAAGTGCAATACTTGCTAAAGGGCCTGGATTAGTTTTCAAATCTTCAGCAATTAATTTCTATTTGTTGGGACATTATTTTTCTGTAAAATGTAGATAGGTATATATTCATCAATCTTTCAAACTGAAAATTTAATTTATTGCATATCAGCGTAAAAGACAAATACATTTATTGCATTCTGTTTCTACTATGACAGCAAAAAGACTTTAGAGGGAGATGACATTGTGGGATATGCAACAAGATTTATCCTGATAAGCTAGTCTTGCTAATTTGTTCTTCCATACTGGAAGATAAATTAACAATACTATCACAGGTACTTTTTTTTTGTATCTTTCCCTCTCTGTACCTGCTGACCATTGGCCTTCCTTTGACTTGTGTCCATTCTTTGTCCATGGGAGAGAGAGAGAGAGAGAGAGAGAGACATCCATGGAAATCTGAAATCCAGACAGCCAATAACGTTACTGCTTATCCTTAACCCTGTTGCCTGCATGACAACCCTGCATGTATCAGTTTCCAACAATGTTACCCTAATGCTCCATGTGTATTTTCACACATTGGTTTGTTTGTGTCTTTCGGCTTTTCCCGTTTAGGAGTCGCCACAGCGGAACTCCGGTCCGCTAATGATTGGTAGTTGATTTTTACGTGCCGAGTTACCAGCCCTGACACACAACCATCAACGAAGGTACACCCATTCACGCATGTCTCCACGCAGAAGACGCTCTAGCTGAGAATCGAACCGGACAGCGTCTTACTGTGAGGCGACAACTCTACCGCAGCACCACCTGGTAATACTTAGAATTGCTGTGCAGCTAGGTGGGTGCACACACCTTGCACCTTACTGTTGCATGCTGTAGTTTTGAGGGTGTGAGCTATAGAGCAGGTTAGGTTGTTTTACTCCCACAAGGAATGGTGATTTGCCATTGACCACTTAGTACCACAGTCTTTCTGGCTGTTAGGTCCTAGATGTTTAGGTGATCTGAGGCTGATAAGTCACATTTAAGGCATTATCCCTTTACTCCACAGAACAATATACCTGTGTAAATATTGTGGTCTACTTCATACAAAGGTATAATGGACTCCATTAATCAAAATGAGTGGATTGTGAAGACAGTCAGTGCAAAATATATTGTATTCAATGTGACCTTGCAAGAATGTTTGTGGATGGAATAGATGTGCACTCACATGAGACAACAACACTAAGAGGGAGCGCCTCCTCATGATCTTGGGCATTAGCTAGAATTTATAAAGGATGGATTACAAATGTGAATAACTATGTCTGGAAGTGTACATAACAGCTGTTGTAAGCTTTATTTGGATGGGAAATTATTACAAAATCTGTTAAACATGATTGCTGTGGAGTTGAGTAGCAGAGCACATTTACAAATTTACAAGAGTCAGCAACAGTGGCAAAATATGTTACAGTGATTGTAGCCACTGTGGAAGCCTTATCTGCTCTTTTACAGTATACTGCTAAATATATTCAAACAATTTGTACTAAACAATAACCACAGTTACAACAGGTGTAGTGAACCCTGATTGAGCATCAGTTTCAAATGCATAATGTGCAACACTGGAAATACAGGCCAGAGAACTGAAAAGTTAATTTTCCCATAATAATTTGTTGGTAAGAACACAGATGATTTTGGAAATTATTCCATATGTAATAATTTAAGAATGTTGCTTTGCCTGAGAGACTGCAGGAAGCAGACCCACTTGTTTTGGAATGGAGTTATGAGTACAGCTAGAAGTTTCCAGTCCATCCATTGCTGAGGGTGCCCACAGAATTGTATCCAGAAATAAGAACGCTATGTTTCAGTACATTTCATATTCAGATTTGCAGATTATAATGACAAAGAAAAGAAAGGGCAGAGAACGCAGACCAAAGCTGAAAACTGCTAGGCATACTATTTAAAGTTGCTCCTGACTACTGTGTTGCTTTGATTAGTAATAGAAAAACAACTTTGGCTCTTTTTAAAGACAATGATGGGCGTATAACTGACATTTTCTGCTGCTATTATTTTACTTAAAATACTTATGTGTTCTCTTTTACCAAACCCAGTGATGTGGAAAGTGTTCTAAGAGACCGGGATACTATACAATGGCAAAGATTTGCAGAAAGAGTTAAAATGGATAGAAAGTCTACAACTGGTAGTAACAGTGAAGTTGGAAGAAATGGTTATGTGACATCAACATATTTTTGTTGGGACTAAATGACTTACTCATTCTGTTGAGAACTGAACTATAGCAGGCTTATTAATACATTAATATAAGTAGAACTTATGCATAATGTGAATGCATAATAGTTGATTTATGACTGTTAAATTGATTCTGTTTTTGCTGTTTCTGAACCAATGTAATGTGAATTTTTAAGAGGGAAGATTATAGCAGCTGTCATGCATACAATTACTTTGTTATATATTAAGGTTCATTGCTAACCCACCCATACAGGGGACTAGTGTTCAACTGATAGCATGATCATTTGGTATTCAGTTACTGAGACAATTCAATAGTGATGGATTTGGAGACTGTATCACTATTTGTATAATGCCGGCTGTGGTCATTTCTAAATTTATTAGACTCGTGGAGAAGGATAATTCGCATTCCTAAAGGTGATATTGTTTATAGCTCAGGATTTTCACAGCTTCTTTTGATAGCAGTAAGCGAACTGTCTGACATAGTTTCAGAATTGCTTTGTTGTGCACTTTTAAAGCCATCCTTACAGCTGTAAAAGATGATGCAGGGATACACACCCCAGTTTCAAACATGCAGTAGTAAGATGGGAATAAAGATTGATCAGATGCAGCACAAGATGGGTATTAGTAGTGGGGCTATGAGGCGTTATTTACTACATAGGGAGGCAAGAGAATTCGGTGCCATTGAGGGCTACACCATTATGTGCCACTCTCAGTAGGACTAGAACTAATTTTCTATTTATAGAAGAAACTAAGATTGAACCTAACATGGAATACAGATTTATTTCAGGGTAAAAAGGTAAGAGAGGTTTTACTTCTGTGAACTCCTCGAAAAGAAGTGTATTGATTTGGCTTCACAATTCCTTTGGTTGGTTTTGTATTGTGCTTAAAGCAGACGGTGCAGGTATAAGCTAGATACACAGGCTGCACAGCTAGTCTTGATGAATTTTTGCAGTCCAGGTATTGATAATCCCAACCATCTTGCAAAGCTTTTGGAAGAACATCATCAGGTTAGGTAACCTGATGTTTGTTATGTCACTGGTGGAAATTTTAATAGTATATTACACCCTGTCTTGGACAGAGCACGTGAAGGCAGCAGTAGGTCCCTCAGAGCTATTACATTTATGAAAGATACAATGGATCATAGTTTCATGAGTGCTGTCTCATCAAATTAAGAGGGTATTTATAAATAGGGGATTGTATCAAATCACCACATCTCAAGAACCCATATTGATGTCCCTAGGACAGCTGTCCTTACAAGCTATTCTAATCTATTCAGTTTCCCTTGAAAGGCGAGAATCAAACCCTGTACCCTGTAAACATCTTAACTATTATGCCAATCCCCAACATAATGGAATATCTCAATCCATTAGACAGCTGGAGTCTTATATTTGAAAGCTGGAGACTGCATTTCCCTTATTCCTAGCCCTGGAATATCAAGCAGAGCTGATTCATTTTATGGCAACTTATATCATGGATCTCAGAGGTAACACATATCTTTCAGTCTGTTGCATCACTGCTGTGTTAACATGTATTTCCCATTAGGGAAGAAGGTTATTACTTGGAGACTTCCTCACCTGGTTCGTAAAAATGATAGCTAACAGCAAATAAATAATAGTTTAGAGCTGCTTGGTGTGATGAAGTAGCCACTAATGATGATATACTTGAAATATGGGAGGATTATATGAGGAAAAATAAATGGAATGTACTTAATAAAAAAAAGTATAGTCAAAAGACATGTAACAACTGAAAGGTTAATACAAACAGATTGCATGCACAAATAATGTTTTATTGGGTAGTATCAAATGCTAAAAATGAGATATAAAGCTTATATGTTTTAATGTGTCAGATGTAAAAGTTTTTCTTTTGGATAAAGTCAATAACATTTGAAAACTTGATTTTGAGAAGATATACAGAAAAGGCTGGTGAGTTAATTATCACAGCTGTAAAAGATCCAGAGGGTCATATAGTGTCTGACACTAAATACATAAAAGCAGTAATGATTGATGAGTATTAGGATGCTTTTTAGTTTCATAAGCGTGGGTCTCACTAAATTAAGAATACATTTGTAAACAGGGGACTGTCTCAAATCACACTGTCTCAAGAACCCGTATCGATTTCCCTAATAGGGAGAGTGACCTACTTACTATAACTCTCACAGTGGGTGAGCACACCACGACAAATGGATGGGCTCCCCGTATTGATTTCCCTAGTAGGGAGAGTGACCTACTTACTATAACTCTCACTGTGGGTGTGCACACCACGACAGATGGATGGGCTCACCATATTGATTTCCCTAGTAGGGAGAGTGACCTACTTACTATAACTCTCACAATGAGTGAGCACACCACGACAAATGGATGGGCTCACACCTAATTTTGTATAAGGTGTTCAAAGGAGAGGTTGCACACATGTGGTGGAAGGTATTTTAGCAAGTGGAAATTCAGGGGGAAATTTAGAGCTATCTGTAATAGGGACAATGTACTGAATTTTACAAAACTGGGTAAAGATAGGCAAGTTGTTCTAAATTGCAGGGCAGTATCATTGCTTCAACTGTCATCCAATTAGTTGGGTAAGATTTTAGGGTATTTGATGAAAAATAATCAACAAGGTTTTGTAAGGGGCTAGATGGGGAGGAGGGGAGAGGTACCTAGACTGGTATGGGTCATGTTTTCATATGCAGAAATCACAGCAAATTAAGAGTTTACAAACAACAGTGATTTTACTTGGATTCCAAAAAAATGTTTGATAATTTAGAATGGGAAATCCTATAGGCAGTTTTGGGACAACTGAGTGTACATAATAGTTATAATGGGAAATCAAGTTATTATATACAAATCATACATATATATATATATATATATATATATATATATATAAAATTATATATATATATATCTATATATATATATATATGGGATCCAGTCACTACAACAAATTTATGTTTCAACGAAATGTACACTTCTGTGAAAGTGCATTTTGTCAAAAATGCACCTTTGTGGGAAGATCAAAATAAAAAAAAAAAGTAGTTATAAAAACATGTAGTTTGCATGTCATCTTAGTTGTACATCAATGTTTGGTGTTGATGTACAACTAAGCAAACTATTGCTGAGATTGCGGCACAGTGGGGATAAGAGAATATTCCTTTTTCCCCACTGTAGTGCGATCTTAGAATGAGAATATTAAAGTGGGGGGGTTTGGGGGGCACAGGGGGCTTGCCCCCTGCAACAGATTTTTTTTGTGTGTTTGTTGTTTTCGATAGGGATCCAGTGAGTATACTTCAGTGAAAGTGCAGTTTCGTTGAAGTACACTGTCGCTGAAGTGGGGATCTACTTTTCTTTTTTGAACAAGTGTATTTTCAATGAAGAAAAGTAGATCCTATATATATATATATATATATATATATATATATGAAAAATATATATATGAAATAGTGGTATAAGGCAGGATCGTCTGCTGTTACCCTCATTATTATTTTCAGCTGCCTTTGCCCTAGAAAAATTTGTCATGCATAGGTTTATAAGTTGTGGATTTCAGCTGTTTATCAATAAGTTATGTGTATATGGTTTGCTGATGACTGCACTGTTTGGCTTAATCATCCTATGAGATATATAGGCCAACTTGAAGCCACCTTTTTAACATTTGCGCAACCATCAGGTTTGTGGACAGTTGTGAACAAATTGAAAATCTTTCCGTTCTCTAACGCTTTGCATTGTGATTTGCAGAAAGTGGATCACAACTGAGTAAGCAGTTGAATGGATGTATTTAGGTATAAAACTTACCCTGAATGTGATCAACATTATCGGGACCAGCTTCAAACCATTGTTATAAGAAATAAGGGGATGGCTTGCTGGTTACTTTAACCAGTTCTAAGCTGCTGGCAGGCAATGAAATTATTGTTGCTGTCCAAGTTTTTGTTTATGATGCTGCATTTACCACATGCAGTCTTTGCTAAATGCAAGATTTAAAATGGCAGTCTTTGTGGGATGCAAGTAAGCCTAGAATAACCAAAGCTAAGTTGTTCACTAGTTTTTATAATTATAATATTGCAGCTGTGAAATGACAACATTTGAGAGTTAAGAGCAGAGACAAAAATATGGTCATTTGGAAATGGCAGTCAGTTTGCAATATGAGTTGAGTTGGCTGCCCACTCATTAAAAAGTGGGACCCTGAAAGCATGGGGAAATAGTTTGAGTGGCTGCTGGGGTTAAGGACAAAATAGCACCATGTTGACTTATATGCGTTCACAAAATTATGGGGCAATGAAATTATCAAATGTAAGGCCGGATCTATTGGTTAGTTTGAATATCCAAAGACATTTATTCCATTTCAGATCTTTGGAATAGCACTGGTCAGACTGACAAGATGCAAATTGCCCATCTGTTGGTGCTAGGCTTTAAGCACCTTAATGGGACTTTTCCCTTTGGCATTCAACTCCTGCATATTTATCCAATATTACTGAATCAAACTAAAGATGAAGTAACATTATTACATAATATATGACAGGAATACTTTGAAGATGAGATTTTCGGAAGTATTCAGAGTACGATTTTACATGGTATATATAATATATGTCTATTTACTAGTAGCAGATGCGTAGTATAATTAATATGTGTCACTGCCAATAAATAGGTACACCTTTACAAAAATGTCATATGCTTGGCAAGCTGACTCAGTAAGATGTAAATCAAAAGGTTGGGGGGTACAGTGATGCCTGTTGGTGATATAGAGAAGAAAATTTAGACTATAGACACATACTTTGATACTGCTGTGAAGTACAGATTTTATAGCAGATTTTTTTAATATTAATAGTTATTATTGCTTTTGTGTAAAATATATAGTCAGTGTATTGAACTGTAACATACAGCAATGCTATCCAGAACAAAGCATACATCATTGCTGTATGAATTACTGACAACATTTGATAAAAGTGAAAGAATGAATATATACACTGCCCTGGAACAGCTAGTGCATCATTATGTAAAAGACATATATTGTGCAAAATAGTTTTACAAAATTTTAAAAACAAAGTGTTCCGCTGACAAGGTGTTGCAAACTGTCATGGTCCACTGCAGCCAAAACTTGCTTCTAACATTCAGTAACCTTACAGAGTCTGTGAGGAAGCAGAGTACTGTTATGAAAGTAAAGGTTATGACCTTATCAAGAGGGATGTGAGGCTCATAGTATTTATAAGGAATATACCATGAGAAAAAAACCCCTAAACATATAAGCCTTTTGTACATGCTTTGTTAAGATTAGACCAGATGTTAGGAATTTTTTTTTTGTATCCCATAAAAGTATTTGAGACTATTTCTGTTGGGAGATTTGTGTTTTAATAAGTGAACCACACATTTTAATAGAAATTTCTTTTGTAACAAAAAAAAAAACATATAGTAATGACACTGTTAACTGTTTTAAAGAAGTTTAAAGGAATACGAGAAACTATGTTGTTTAAAAAGTAGAAGATCCTACGGAATATGTTCATTTTAACAATAAAAGTTCAAGCTAGAAGTCCAACATGATTTAAATAATATTTAATCCTGCTTAAGTAGAAGTGAATATAAGAAGTATATTTTACACTTAATATGTAAACTCAGTAAGATATTTCTATTAACAACAAGTGAGAGATGAATCATGATTTTTACAGCATGAAAATGGGGATATTGTAGATTTTAATAAAGTTTATAGTTAGATACATTATTCCCCGACTATCTTAATAGTCATAGAAAGCTTTGTTGCTGGTCTTGAAAACAAAGAAGAATGTTACCAGCAAATTAAGTAATGTTGAAATAAGAACTGCTGAATTTAATCCCTTCAATGCCCAGGTCCTGAAGAATTCTAAAAATAATGTTGCTAGGGAGGGAATAATGAGGTATGGTGAAAGGGGACAACCTTTATTTGCACTAGTTAAAATTGTAATTAGCTTCAAAAGCTGACCACTAATTGGTAGACATGTCAAAGCTACATCACATGAAGACTTAATGGCTTGTATAAACTTGCTGTGAAAATACATTTCTTCTAGTACAACAACGAGAATGGTACAGCAACTTGATCAAATATTTTGTTAGTGTTGAAAGCAAATGCTGCCTATTGATCAGATAATATTTATTGTAAAAAAAGACTGTGACATTAAGCTATTATTTTGCATCTACCAGTTCCATAAAATACTAAATATGTAAGTAGAGTGAATCTTTTGGCCAAAATAGAAGCATATATTTTTATCTGTGTTAATAAAAGAGGCAAGTTGATAGTTTTAATAAACAGATGATCACAAGTTGGTTTGAGAATGAAAATACATGTGTATTGGTTGAGCTACCATATCAGATATTTCATACAATTTAATAAAAGATACACCAAAGTCATGAAGTCCCGGAGCTTTCCCTGTTTTAAATTCTAGATCACTTCTAACACTTCTTTAATGATAATATCTTCAAAAAGGTTAGACTTTTCCTTTGAAATCTGGTTAGTGCTAATTTGTTAAGAACATGATTAATATTATTTACATGTATATGGAAATGAACTGGAGACATAAATATGTGGTTGCACTAGCAATTTACCATTATTCATTGGACATTAGATATTATTAGAACCATGGTTGAACTCTGAAGGAATGGCTTCCCTATCTGCATAGTAGTGCAAACTTTGACTTCAAAACGTTGATATATACAAAGACTTAATTTCAAGTTGTCTTGATATGACAGTGTCACAAATATTCTGATAATAGTCTTTCCTGAGTTCTTTGGCTGAAGAGGAGATCTGTTTTTCCAGAATTTAATTTATTTTTGTAATTTAGGCTTAAATATATCCCATACAACATCAAATTGTATATTACTGTCATCTTGATCTGACAACTGAAATTGAACTGAAGAAAGAATTTAGTTAGAAATCTTTTGTATATTAAAATATGTGTATTATGTCTCCAGCTTGAATTTGTTCCTGTGTTTTGGACAGCTGGGACAACTGGGATATGTAAGTGTATTAATAAAAAGGCTGTATATTCTGATTTGTATTAAAAGTTAAAGCTAAGAAAAGAATTAGACATTAAGAAGAGATCAATTCTCAGTCAATATTTACACCAAGCTGAACAAAAATGATATTATACCCCAAGAAAACAGTGCCCAGTAATGATGAAAAAGACCATTTGTATTGATAAAATCAACAACTGAGTATTTCTATTGGACTGCGTTGCATGAGACTCATGTTTATCAAAAGCTGAACCTGGAGGTAAGATCCATTCATCTCACTCCAAAATCATCTTATGGTTATCATAAGCAAATATTTTTAAATTAGCATTGATGATAGTAGTAGTTACACAATGAGTATAAACAGACAGTAACCAAACCAGTCTACTAATAGTGGACCAATATGTTCTACAAACATAAATCAGACCCAGTTTTGACTCGTATTTCACTGAAGGAACATTCTTATATCAAAACTGCCACATGTATATTATTAGTTGAATTTTGTATTCAACAAAGATAAATGGTACCCACTTTTTTAAAAGAAAATATTTCAAAAGGTGCATATGAGTTTATTGGATAAGACAGACATCAGTATTCAAATTAACAGAAAAGATGCCATAAAAGTTTAATCTTAGCATGGACTTTGAAGCCATACATACTCCATGATGAAACTGATATCTCAGCTATTGGTAATTAAAGCAAAATATATATGCAGTGGAAATAAACCTTAAATATCAGTCGGCACATTATGCAACCATCTGACTCCTCTCCTGTATAAAGTAATTAGTCTTCAAATCACAATAAAAAGGTAGAACTGCCTACAAGGCTTCATTAAAGTACATATTATTCTGAACTTCAATAATAACTGAAAAAGAAAAACACTTAATGGCAATTAATTTTAGATATACAAATGACTAGTGTATTTAATTTTGGATCTAGGCCGATTTCTACTTTAAGAAAATAACAGACAACAATATAAACTAAGCAACCAAACAAAACTCAGTCCACTCCCTTACAGTTTCCCAAACACAAATAAAGTATTTCAAAATAATACTATGGCCAACAAGGAATGCCAGTATAACATGAATCTTATGTATCATTGTACTCAGACTGTCTCAACAAATGAAAAATCTAATTCCATCTTATCCTCTTTTGAGACAAACTGAAACCTAAAATAATTTAAAACAGAACTAAAGCAACTTCTTAGACAAACATGGTTCTCTGACCATGTAATCCCAGGCTATACCTAACCTTTTATGAATAATAAAATACTCAAACTTAGCAGTCTCTGTGAGCATTTTTAAATTTACCAACTCAATACCATTCCTCTGTTATCTCTTCTCTAGCATTTGTTTTGCCTTTTTCTTCTTACTCTTCTACCAACAGCATCTTCTAAATTTCTCATTCCTATCTACCTCTGTTATCAACAACTCCAAATACACTTCTTATACTAGAATTGAGAACGACTAGATACATTGATTGTATTGTTTCCATTACATTTACCACTGCCAGCACTTTGAAAACCTTCCCTCAACCTATTTTCTTGTGGCTTTTCTGCAAATGAGAATAGTAGTTGTGGAACTACTAAATAATCACAGCTCATCAGCCTGCATTTTTATATATAACAGACCACACCATGTTCAAACTACATATTATTTCTTATCACCATATTGTTTAGAACCAATATTTTTATGTCTTGATGTTTTGTATTTTTTAGTTTATGTCCATTTTATGGTTATTATATCATATTTTATTTATAATGTTAAATTATTTATGTTTTAAAATCAATCATTGTTTTTTTTTTCCTTGAACTTTTCTCCCTGGGCCTCCACTGTAAAGGATATTTGCCCAAATGGACTTTCCTGGTAAACAAATGCAAATAACTAAATATTAATTATCTACACTGCACCCATTTAAATATCAAGTTTGGATCAACATCGCATAGGGATGAACATTAATAATATATTGGGTAAAGCATTTCCTTACATCAAATACAAAGACATTATGGTCAGTGTCTAAAGCATTAAATTGTAACCTTATATTTGGGAATAGGCGGAATCCTATTCACTGATGAAGACAAGCAATATATTGACATTGATAAAACTAAAAAGGCAAAAATCTATCAATGCTTTTGAAGAAGGAGATGATCCTTCTAAACTGGAGTCAATCAACTTGTAGAAGCATAGATACAAGTGTAACCATAACTTGAGGTATCAGAGTCAGTAAGGTTTATGAGATTTAGGAATAGGTAAAGTGTCATATATACGCCATAAAATAAACAAGTGAGAATGATAACATTTAAAGTTACATTTCAAACCCTTTATAAAAAAGAGGGGTATCTGTAGGAAAGTTGTAATACTTAATAGTGAAAACTGCTTTTGGCTGTTTTATGGCCTGCTAGCAGCTCTTTATGCAAGGATGCAGTACAACAGATTCTAGAGACTTACCCTCACCCTGCTGTAGTGCGATCTTAGAACTGGTGTATGTAATTAGCAGAGGGTATGGGTAGGTGCAGGGGGGCTAGCTTCTCCACAAAAAACAGCATTTTTTTCATTTTCTGTGTTTTTAGCATTCAGTCTTATTCGGTCAGTTTTTTTTTTCCTTTTGTGCATTCACTCTTGACTAAGACACTTGTAGGGAGATATTCCATATCATAGGTAATATAAGCCAGCCATTCAGTCATATGCATTCTAATAGATCTTAAACATTAAAAATAAAGCATGTAAGTGGTAGCAGCATTTTCTTTGCAAGCATTAACCTATCCCCCAACGGACAAAATACATCAGTGATAGAAATCACTGCAATGAAAGCTACAATTCCTGGCTGTGCCCCTGATTCTCCATAGTGAAAAAAAATCCTGGAATCATCTTGTTTCCCTCTTTTTTTTTTCTTTTTTTTTGTAAGGATGAGAAGATAAGGCTATGGATCACATTTTTGTAGCCATAGGAGATTCTCGAGTCCTGAAAAATTAAGTCCTAATGATCACCGACCACCAGAGTGAAAGCTCATAGAATGCCTCTAGGATACAATTCCCTAATGAAGCCACTCCCCCCAAGTAATGGCAACACAGGGCTTGTGTGGGACAGCTTTGTTTGTGATGGCAAATGTCAAGAAATGAGCCAGCCCACCAACACAAAGGCATGGGATCTCCCATTAAAGCTGATGGTCTAGACTTATAAATAGTGTTGCTGTGTTTACTAATTGTAAATTTTACAGGATTTTTGCAACTGCTCCAAGTGTTCATATCTTTTTATCTATGTTATTTTACTGAAAGTTCCTACTCAGGCCTATGCTGAAAAAAAATTGCCCATTCCAACTTTCCAAGTCAACAAAAGCAAATGATAATTAAATAAAAAATAAGTAACCAAACAAACAAATAAGACAATCAATTTAATCAACCAGTAAATAAACCCATATAAAGCAAAGTTTTTTTTGGTTTATTTGTTTGGTATTTGCCTTTGTTGACTTGGAAAGTCTGACTGGGCAAATATTGTTTTTCGGATCTGACCTGGGAAAGAATGGTTCGCAAGACAGTATAAATAAATTTAAAGATATTTTCAGAATCAATAAAAATTGAATGCTATTTTTCTTAATTAAACTGTGTTACTGATAAAAATAAAATAGAATTATTCTTCAGATATCATTGTTATTTAATTTATCTGTAAAAATGATTGACTGCATACTGGATAATACTCCTACTCAAGGCATTTGAATTGTGGTTTAGAAGATGATACATTTTTGGTATTTACTACTGCAGGCAGTCACTCTTTTTGAAGGGGTAGTTATTCTCGAATGAAAGGTGGGATGACAAGCACTATTGTAAGCAACTGCCTTGCTGCCTCAGCTCCCCTTTATCCCCCCTACTTTTCCCTGTAAGTCATACTAGTGGCATATCTGACTAAGGGATATGAATGGACAAGGACAGATTTGCTTGCTGAGTGAGCTAAGGTGGCACTGGGTATACCACCCGGCAGATTTGGAGTAACAGGCTGGCATGGGCAGGGTGTACATCAACCAGCAACAGTGGAGAATTCAGTTAGATATAAAATGTCATTGTAATGATATAGTGTAGAAAAGTGGTTAAAAAAAGTTACTCTGTTCATTCTCTGATCTGTTTTTAATGAACAGTCACGCTGGCTAAAGTTGCATGTCATTTTGGGGGAACAAAAGTGAGACAATTGATGTCTGCTTTCACAAACAAAGTTGTTCCACTCAAGCCCTATGTTGCTATCACATGGTGGGGGGAGCCTCAGTAGGGAGTTATATCCCAGAAGCATTCTGTCAGTTGTCACTCTGGTGGTCATCAATCTTCAGGACTTCCTGCCTGCCCTTCCCTGTTTTCAGGTGTAACAACCCTGCTAGCTCATTTCTACCTCAGATGAGCAACTGCCTTGCTGCCTCAAACCCCCATTATTCCAACTGACTTTTCCTGTCACTCGGGATAGCAGTATGGAGCTAGTGGGAGACAAATGGAAAGGTACAGATTTGCTTGCTGAGTAAGCTGAGGCAGCATTGGGTACACACCATTCAACAGATTTCTAGGAGAAGGCTGACATGAGCAGGGTAGGAAATTAAGCATGCCATAAAATATCATTGTTGTGATGTGCTGGAGAAAGATTTCAAACTGTTACTTTGTAATGGTAGCACCTAAAGTCTTGTATAAAATGTTTGAAGGGAATGAACGAAGGGCAACTACATATTGTACTGACTAAAATTACCAATTAGGTTGTGAGATGAACTAGCACCTTACAGCTCCCCTTTAAAAATGGAAGGCTAAGGTAGTATATATTACCTTGACATGTGCTCAGCCTGTATCGTGCCCACAAAGCTTAGAGTACTGCTACTGTACTTTATGGAGGTGAGGGGCCTGTGAAGTAGTATTCATTATTCTAAATTCTAAGGCACTGAGACCACTAACCATGTCAGGCAGTAAGGGATCACTCGAATTAACTGAATGGATGCTTCATTTATTTATTTATTTCATTTGATTACTGAGAAAGTCTGGCTGCATAATAAAACCCCTTTTCAGCAGAGGCCTGGGCAGAAATGCTTCAAATGACAAATATAAACACATAAGATGCATATGGGATACAGGGACAGGAAGTGTAATCTACTAAGACAAAAGGAGTAAAATAAAAATGACATTTGCATACAGTGTACAGGGTTGTACTGAAAGTGCAACCTACAGTATACAGAGTTTCACACTCATTACATTATACCACTAACAGTGGCTGATATATGTGTGCAAACTTCTTAGATTCAATAAAGGAGAACAAAACAGCCATACAAAGAATATACTGAGATGCACTTATGTTGCAATACACAGAGTTAAGTCTCATTGCAACAATTAACTGTGGTGGATACCTGTTTGCAGACTTCTCTTTTAGATTCACTAAATCACCCATGAAGAATATTCTATAACAGCACAATAACAGATGCTGGTGATTGTAATAATACATTTGTGTCATCAAGAATTAGTTTACAACAATTGTTTTTGAGAGGGAAAGAGTGGGCAACAGACTTTGGTCCATAGGAAAACAATAGGATAAGGTATGGGAGTTGTTACCTGTAGTAATGAGGTGTGTGAGGTGGGGTTTAGCCTGAAGAAATGCAGAAACACAGCCAAGAGTCTACAAGATATTTTTTTTAGTTGATGTTTAAAGGCTTTTTAATTGTTCTTAAATGGACATTTACATAGAACTGTATTTATGGCTATTTACATAGACACAGTGTATCCTGAGGGGGAAGGGAGTGTTGATCCTGATTCAAGATGGATGATTTACTCTGACCTTCTCCTCATAATTTTTCCTATAAGGAGTATTTTTTTTCAAATTAATATCCCTGGAACCTGAGTGATACTGACACAGTGTATCTGCACCAAGTTTGATGCAACATTTCTGTGAAGCATGGTCACTGAAAGTAGTGGAACAGCAGGCCAAGAGGTTTCTTGGGAAGGAGGCTTGACAGAGTGTTCTCTGTGCTGGTCAGTCTTACAATGGACATTAATTCTTAAAACTATTTACTTCAAAAAGAAGGGAGAGTAAATAAAGTGGAAGAAAAAAAATGGAGGCTGCTCATGCCTCACTGTAGATGTTTTGGCACTGACAATGTTCCAGGTAACTTTATTTTTATTAGTGGACTGCGAGCTGATGGCTGTGGAAGGAGCAGAGGGAGTGGCCAAAGCTAGCTCAGTCAAATAGGGGGAGGTTGCTGGCAGAGCCTTTCCACAAGAGTTACACCTGAGGGAAAGTCAAAGGTTGCAACTTTCACACTACAGATGTGGGGACATAGGCTGGCCAAAGAATACACACACATTAACTGAGGGCAAGACTGTATTGAAGTACACACTCAGAAATGCACAGGATTGCAGACATTGCACCACACTTTGCAGCTAATAGGGTTTAAGGTCTGCCATATAACTGATGCAAGTCATAATCCCCAGCTTCCTCTTCCAGTGTCACTGGGATCAAAGGAATAAGAGGGCCAATAGAGAACAGAGTTTGAAGAAAAGAAAATAAAGTAGGAGGAATACTCCTGATGGATGTGGATACATCTGCAAACCTGAATCATGCATATGTAGAACATCTGTTATGGAAAAGTGATGATTTAGAGAACAAACACAAAATGAATAATATATAGCTTACTGAGCTAACTGAAGGCATGCAGGCATAGCCGGCCTTAGGCATAGGCCAACTAGGCGGCCGCCTAGGGCACCGCTGTAACAGGGGCGCTTTTCCAGTATTTATTTGGTGTAGGTAGACTAGGATGGAGGCATCTGGGTGGTGTGGGGGGGCACCGTGGAGCCCTTTTGCCTAGGGCACCAGCTGACCTAAGGCCGCTGCTGCATGCAGGGGCAGAACTTCCCATTATTGTAGGTCTTATTTAGCCATCTAAGCTCGTGGTAGAAGAAAACCATAGAATGAGCAAAGCCTGTGAGGATCCTAGGCATACAGTATGCAAATTCCTGCGTTTGCTTGAGAGGGTTTACTAGCAGGACACCGTGTAAGAGTCTGCTGTTGTAGAATAAAAGATACAGTGTGTATCTGAGCCCTAAAAGTTCCCTTGTCATCAACGTGCTTAATGTTATAAGGACAGACTTCCTCAGGGTGCATGCCCAGAACTGTTTGTCAGTTCAGCCCTGCTTATGGTAGAGGCTAATAAGATTCAAATATTGGATTTCACGGCCCAGCAGAAGTACTCTACCACTAGTTCATGGGTCAAAGAAACAAGGAAGAGCTGGTGAGCATTATAGTGAAGCCATTGTCAACCAAGTCATTCACACACACGCAGCAGCCATGAAAAGTTACATCACAAGCAGCCCCCAGAAATCCTTAGAATGCTGAATCCTTTCTGAAAAATCAAGATACAAAGCAGAAGTAAATGCATCTTGTGAACAGTAAATATTGTTAAGAAAGTTTAAACACTAATGCCTTTCAACAAAACTCTTTTACAACGACAGCAGTTAATTATATTTCAAGTCCTGACATCAGTGTTGTAATATATTACATTATGTCTTCACGGGTAATTTTCTCCAGCATATAATCATGCAAGTGATACAAACAGCATGAGTAGGTCTTTTTGATTTTATGAAACTGAATCTTTTTAAGACCTCATTTTCTTTTTGGATGCTTATTATTTATGTATTTACCAAATATAGGCATTATGCTCATCTGTATAAATAACAGTATAAGAAGCGCTAAGTGTTTTTCAGATTATACAAGTTGCAGTGCAATTATCAGTGAAAATTTGTCCAGCATTTAACATTTCAGGCGATACATGGCAATAGTTTTGGAAAAAAACTGGACTAGGATTCATAAGCTTAGCTCAAAACTGCATAGGGTTTTTATTTAATAAGACCCACAGCACTATGTAATTTATGAATGTGTCTTAATTCAGGTACGTAGTAGGTATACAAATGAAGATGAACAACATTGTCTGCAACTTACAAATATGTGAATAATGGAGTATACTGTGGAGATGTTGTAGTCATTTACAATGGAGCGCAGATTAACCATAAAGAAAAAAACACTGCACCTTATTTCCTTTTATTGTTGATGTACAAAGCAGACCACAGCTGAGCAATAACATCAAAAAACAATGCCAAACGACATCTCTGCACTCTAACAGCCTAGGTCAGTAAATGCCATTGGAGACACTGAAGATGATGCAGCAATCAAAGCAAGTGAGTGTTACCACCACACTGTATTTTACCATGTTCCACACTGGTGCCTCATACCTACAGCTTACCTGATCCACAGCAGGAGCTGATTCCATTACTTGTCTAATAAGTAAATGTCACCTTCTCTGTAGTTGTTTCAACACAACTCAAATTATTTTTGATTTGCTGCCTGTGGTGACTGCAGAAAAAGGGTGAAATCTTGGCACACTGCTATACCTACTCCCAACTTGTGCTTGCTAATGTACCATAAATATATGCAGCTTTATATGTGTATGTTTTGTGCATTCTGCTTAGCTTGTTTTTTTTTCTTTGTATCAAAGATCTTTATCTTTATGCAGTCTGTTTAGCTCGTTACATTTCACTTACTATATATATATATATATATATATATATATATATATATTTTATTTTTTTTAGAAAACATACATGCAGCATATAATGCACGTGAATGAAAAATGTTAACATGGTTTGTTAATGCATGTGTGCCTATTGTCTTAAATGATGATTTAATAAATGTGTTAAAAATATTATCATATACATTTCATTTCTGTTTATTAATTATATATGTTCCTTGTAACCTGTGTTGCTCTAGGTTTTGTTGAAACCAGGGGAAGCATAGTAGGTCATGACACTAGCTACAATGTCTTGATGTGGCTCCAGTATCTATTTTTCTTGTCTTCAGTTGTGTTCTTTTCTATGCATGTTCCTTGTGGTTCAACTATGAAACATCAACTTCCTGAAAGTTGACTTTCCAAAAGGATAAAAAAAAAAGAAAAAAGTTACCTGAAATCCAAAAGGGAGAAAAAAAAATTTCCTTGTTGTTTGCACTCCACAGTTTGTACCAACTCATAAAAGGGAATAAAGCTCCCTAAAGAAGTGACTCATTGCAGGTACACAATTTGAAGTTTCACTAGTAATGATTTCCTATGAGAAAAAACTTTCATATTATGCCATTTGTTTTTTTTTTTTACTGAGGGCCACTGACACTCGAACAATTTCATCTTGGGCATGTGTTGGGAAACAACTCCCTGTAGCAATATATATATATATATATATATATATATATATATATATATATATACTATATGTCTGGAAACCAAGTCAAGGAAAGAAAATTATGAAATGATTCTCAACTGATGAACTTAACGTTTTTGTAATACACATGTGAAGTTTACATTTTTCTGACGAGTCTGATTAAAATGGACTTAGTTTGTACAGGCAACATCAATGCAAACCCAGTCTGTCTGAGCTGCTGTTAGCCTTCATTTATGTTATTTTCTTTTCTATTGGCATGTCTACTGCTTCAAAAGATCATTTTAGTAGTATGTCTTCTGCCTAATAGCCCCCATGATTATGTCCCAAATTTCCTAATTTCCTCTACTTTAAAAGTATGTTTTGCACCATACCTTGCCTCATGTATGCAAGTGCTTTACCTTAGGTGCTGTGAGAAATACTATCACATCTCCACCAGAGCCTCCCAATTAATCCCTTGACTAGAGTGTTAGTTGTGGGCATGATAGAGAAGTTACTAGGGTAGAAGTCAGCTTTCTAATTAGTGGGCATTCAAGACACTGTTTGGAGTTGAAAGGAAGGAAAGAAAAAATCTAGTGCTATACTCTCTACACAGGTAAGAAACTGGGCCGTTATTTGTAGGTGAAGAAAGGAAATTCTAGGTGTTGTGAAAACATGAGAAATTACAGTA
Organism: Protopterus annectens; assembly: GCF_019279795.1. Taxonomy (NCBI): domain Eukaryota; kingdom Metazoa; phylum Chordata; order Ceratodontiformes; family Protopteridae; genus Protopterus; species Protopterus annectens. Next base: position 1,421,781,067 of record NC_056731.1, read on the forward strand.
GTGTGGGATAGGTCAACTATGTAATAGAAATGTGGTGGCAATCAATACACAGTCGCAGACAAAGAAAGTTCAAGACTTTAGCCATCTTAGGAAAAATGCTATTAATGAGGCAGTCTGGGATAGTGAAAACTAGGTGGACACAACATATGAGGATGAAGAATAGTGGTAAGCCCAATATTCTCAACTAGGAAGGAAGAAGTGTTAAATTTCTGGTACACTGGGTTGGAATACAGACTACAAGTTAGAAGGAGGAAAAGTAAGCTGATTAAGACAAAGCGAAGGAAGGAATTAGAGGTTTTAGATTGTCCACATACTTACATTCAGGACTGAATCAAGAATTGCCTAGGGTACCAAAAAACTGTAGGTGGGCCAATAATATCTCTGTATTTGTGGGTGGAAGACTTCAAATTAGTGATTGATGAAGGGATGTATAGGAACAGAAATGGGGAAGAGAGAGAAGCAAGGGTAAATGGCAGACTTAGTTTAGTAATGGGAAAGAAAAAATGCTGTATATATGGATGGTGATCTCTTAGGAGACAAAGGATTTTATACTGAAATATGTTCCGGTGGAGGAAATGGTAATGACAGGAGCATGAAAGTAAGGGTTTGTAAGATAGAGGAAGAATTTAGTATTTTTTCATTGAGGGTAAGTAAGCAGGTGGTTAAGAAGTTTATATGAGAGAAAGGTCAAGGGAGAAGGAAAAGGAAAAATGTGGTAATGGACATGCTGCGATGGTAGGAGGGTCAAAGGTAGATGGGATATGAAAGGGAAAGGAAGTGATGAAGAGTCAAAGGGAAAGATGCTTACAGTTAAACCTTGAGCAAATGGAGAATGAAAAGCGACCAAAGGGCTTTGATCTGAACAAAGAGGAGAGACAGAGAGCAAGAGAGAGAGAGATGGTGAAATGAACAGATTCAAGCAGAATGATATTTTAAATGAGAAGCTATGATGCCTGGAGCACAACGCAAGCACAAAGAGTGGTGTGACAGTAAGAGAAGGTAAACATTTGCAAATAAGCTAAAGCAGGAAAGGAAAAGGGAAGAGACAGGGACCATCAATACAAAAGGAAAGGTCACCATGTGAATGAGGATGCTAACAAGATCCTCAATGACTGCTTTAAGGCCATTGGGTGATTATGAAGCTGAAAGTGGGGAAGACTGTGGAGACTGAAGGGGAACTTTTTTGTCAAAATAAGTACAAGATTAAAATTAGGAAGGGAGGTACTGGGAGCACCCATGACCATGCTTGGCAGAAGTGAAATTAATCATTGCTGAGGAGGAAAGTTCAGGACTGAAACAAGTCTGTAACATTCTAGCAAATAAGTACTGGCTAAATTATTCACTGTGGTGACAGAGAGGAATACGTTGTTTATTATTTATTTATTTATTTATTTTATTTTGTATTTGTTGACTGGGATTGTCCGACTGAGCTTAAGAGCCCTTTTTCAGTGGAGGCCTGGGGAGAAAAGCTCCAACTTATTATACAATTTTCATTATAAATTAGCATTAAACAGCAATGTTACAGGATTCTTACAAGGTTTTCGGTAGCAGTACAATTTTATACAGTGTCAATAATCAGGAGTATAGTATAACTATTTCAAGATCTATAAAAAGAAATGTCATTAAGATGTGTATAGTTTTGGGGGTAAGTGGTTAAACAAAAACAGTTTTATCATGATGTAGTTGCATGAAAGCAAGACAATTACAATAGAATGTTTCTCTGAGTCAATGTGCTTAATAGGCTTTAGAAGACAGTAGAAAAAGTAGTCAAGGAAGATTAGAGAGAGCTAGTGAGAAGAGTGAGTTAAGGGTAGAAGGTAGATTAAGATATGAGAAGTAGGGGATGTTAAGGAGGGAGAGTGCAGTGGCAGGACCAGTGACTTTTAAAGTGCTCTTTGGTGACTGTCTTAAATTGTTTAGGATGTGTAAGGGTCCTGATTTCTAGTGGGAGCCTATTCCAGGCAATAGTGGGATGATAGCTGTATATGTTGTATTGAAATTTAGACTTGGGTTTGTAGATTTGTAGTAGGTCTTGGTTAGAGCTTCAGAGAGGTCTGGAGGGAGAATAATGGGAGATGAGAGGGGATAGTGCTGGGCAGTAGGAAGGCTGGTATAGGATAGAATGGATGATCTGGAACTGAGAGAGAAGAAGCTGGTGGGGTAATTCAAGCCAGTTTAGGTGTTTTAGAGAGAGAGACAGTGATGGGATTTGTAGGTTTGTTGGGAAGCAAATCTAGCTACCTTGTTATAGGTAGATTTGAGTTTGGTCAGGAGTGCTGAGTTAAGATTTGTGAGAATTTGAGAATTGTACATTAGACTGGGTAGAAGGTAGGTAAGAGAAAGAGTAATCTTGGCTTCAGAGGTAAGGAATTTCTTGTTATGGTAAAGGAGTCCTAGTTTTGAATGAGTCTTTTTGATACAGTTATTATCATGCAAGTCAAATTTAAGCTGATTGTCGATGGTTACGCCTAAGAGCTTATTACTGGATTCTACCTGAATGGGAGTGTTATTAAGGGACTGTATGGAGAAGGAGGGTTTAATATTTATGAACTTTTTAGGTAGGAAGAGTAACAGCTTTTTTTTAGGGTTAAGGATGAGCTGGTTGTTGGACAGCCATGTTTCAGCTAAGTTAAAAGATGCCTCAGTAGCTGAAAAGAGTTTAAAGGGAGAGTTGGCTATGGTGCTGACTGTAGAGTCATCTGCGTATTGCACTAAAGATGACTGAGGAGAGGAGGTATAGAGCTGATTAGTAAAGATATTAAAAAGTAAAGGCCCTAGGACAGACCCTTCAGGTACACCCATTTTGACAGGGAGAGGAGGGGAGAGTGCAGAGTGCCATCTCACTGATTGAGATATATCAGTGAGGTAGCTGGAGAACCATGCAACAGTATCAGAGGAGATGTTGAGGTTATGCAGTTTGTGGAGCAGAAGAGAGTGTGCGATAGTGTCAAAAGCTTTTGAAAGGTCCAAGAATAAGCAAGAAATACATTTATGGTCATCCATGTCTATAGAGACTGTGTTGAGGAAGGATAATACAGCTGTAGTGGTGCTATGTTGTTTAGGTCTGAAGCCATGTTGAGTGGGTGTAAGCAGATTTTCTTGTATTAGATACTGCATAACTTGTTTATGAATACATTTTTCTAGTACTTTAGAGAGAAGGGAGAGAATAGCGATAGGTCTAAAGTTGGAGATATCAGTGGAGTTACCTTTGTGTATAGGTAGAGTGCAGCATTGTTTCCAGATGGAAGGGACTTTAGATTCAGCGATAGAGCGATTAATTAGGATAGATACAGGGAGAGCAAGAGAGTCGGCTGCTAGTAGAAGAAAAGTGGAAGGAATATTGTCAGCTGATGCTGAGCATGGTTTTAATTTAGAGAGTAGAGTTTTGGTGTAGCTAGTAGGTAGAGGTTTGAGGGAGAAGGTATTTGAGGTGATAGTATTAGGAGTAGGTTCAAAAAAGTTGGAGATGTTAGTAGTAGAGGAGCTTGGGTTAAGGTTCAGTAGCTTAGATATACTGAATTGATAAAATAGGTATTGAAGATAGTGGCAATTTCTTCAGATGTCTTGTCTGGGCATGGATTGGGGGAGCTAAGATTACCGGGATGTAATATTTGGTTAATAGAGTTTCAGTATTTTTTAGGATTAGATTTTAGGGCTGTGGGACGTTTGTTATAGAAGTCCTTTTTTATCTTTGTTTATGTGTTTTTTTGTCAGATTTTTGAGTTCTTGATATTTTTGCAAGTCTGCAGAGAGCTTAGTTTTTGACCATTTTTTCCATAGTTTGTCTCTAGTTATCATAAGGGTACGAGTGACTTTTGAAAGCCACGAAGATATGATGGACTTAATTTGGAATTTGCAAGGGGGGCAAGTGAGTCTAAGATGCTAAGGAAGGTGGAGTTGAAAGCTAGGACTGCTTCTTCTAGTGAGAGTTGGGTAAGGAATTTCCAGTTTACTTCAGAGAGGAGGGTATTAAAGGTTTCTGGATGGAAGTTAGAGAGTTTATGACAAGTGATAAATTTAGGAGGTTTTGAGAAGTGGGGAGTGAACCTAAGCACTTTTATAGGGCAGTGATCGCTCAGGGTGTTTGGTAGGGTTTCATGGTTATGATATTTGGAAGGATTAGATACAAGTACCCAGTCAATAAGAGTAGATGTGTGAGAGTTGTTTGTATGGGTAGGTTGGGAGATTAGCTGTGTAAAGCCATATAAATTAATATGAGTATTAGAGTTTGGATTACTGAGAGTTAACCAGTTAATGTTGATATCCCCAAGGAGGATAGTTTCATTGTGGATGTGTTGAGAAAAGTATGAAAGAATATTTTTGAGCAGAGGAATGTTGTCTCCTGGAGGAATATAGATGGCTGCTACTGTGATAGTGGTGTGGTCATTTATTTTAAGGTTAGCTGTAAGTAGTTCAGTAGGAGAAAAAGATGGGATAGGTTTCATAATACGTGTAATGGTGAGGTGGTTGGAGTAGAGGATGGCAACGCCACCCCCTTTTTTGTTTTTGCGATCTATGCAGAGTATATTATAACCAGGGGGGAGAATGTCTTTATCAGAGGTTTGGGGTTTTAGCCAAGTCTCTGTTAGAGTGAAGACATCAGGGGTGTGGAAGGCTATCGCGGCATGGATTTCACTAACTTTGTTTAGAATACTATGGCCATTCATAGAGTAAAAGGAAATATGTTTGTTAGGAGAGGATGAGTTTATTAAGTTGGGAGAGGTAGAATTATGCATGGTGGGGTGATGGATGGGCCCAGGATTTGTATGTATGTCTCCTGATAGAGGCAGGGCTACATGAAGTTGGTAAAGTTTGAATTTAAGTGGGTTGTAAGTCAAGTACATAGTCTTGGTTTTAGATGCTAGAGAGTGAGGGGGAGGAAGTTTGATTTTAGGCAGAGGGATGTTCATGGAAAAGATAGAGGAGGCGACTGTAATAGAGTACTGCAGAGATGAGAAGCAGTTAGTATGGGGATTAGTGGGATCTCTATGGACAGGTGGTAATGGAGTAGTACAAGATGTAAGAATGAGAAGGAGAAGTAATGGAGGCAAGAGGAAAATGGAGAGGGTTGCAAAAGCCATGGCCTAAGGTGAGGAAGTAGGACTGGATGGAGTGAGGAGTGAATAAGGGACTAGGAAAAGTAAGTTGTTGGTCCTGTTAGAGAGTTGAAGTAAAATTTAAGTGAAACAACCTGTACAGTGAGTAGGGGATATATAGAAAAGAGGATTTGCAGCAGACTAAACTATGAAGTGATAAGTAGGGGAGGGTAAGGTGCTTAGAATGTTATAGCAGACAGGAATGTAGACTTAGGGGAGAAATTCAAACTGCAATCTACAGATATATGGTAGAAGTGTACAAAAAAGCAATTGCTACACAAGTAGAAATATATCCAAAAGCAGATAAAAAATAACCTATATCAATTTATGTACAGCCTTTCACTTGTGTGACATGAGACAGTAACTCAGCCAAGCCACAACTTCACAAATATTTGAAAATGTGCTTACCAAAGTCCCACAAATAAGTTGCAACAGCATACAAAGCTCTTCCAGGTGAAATAAATTCAGTTTACATGCTGAGTACAAGTGTAAAGCTGTTTACATCAGTAATATTAGGGACCTGCACACCACTGACATGAAGCCACAGACTAGTAGGAAGAGGAAAACAAAATGGTGCAGAAACACTAACAGTTTAAAAATGCCCCAGAAGATTAAGGGTGATAGAGAAAAAGTGGGATGCAGGGAAATGTAGTATATGCAAAGTGTGATAGACAGGAAGGTAGAGGGGGATGCAGGGAAATGTAGTATATGCAGAATGAGATAGACGGGAGAGTAAAGGGGTATTCTGGGCCAGGAAGAGTCACCACAAGAAACAATCAGCAGGCCAGGATGGAAAGAGTAAGGAGCACACAGTGAGAGTCAGCAGGTAAGTAGAAGAGGTGGTGAGGTGTAGACAGAGAATGAAGAGATGTAATAGTAAGATAAAAACAGTTAAAAGGAAACCACAAACAGAAAAACTAAAAGAGTATAGCTAACTAAGACAGAGTTGACACTAGGGTAGTGACTAACTTATAGATGGCAGAGAGAGACAGATGCAAGGTTTCGAAATAGGTGAGTATGCGGGGGGGCTCTCAGTGGTATGCAGGTCTCCTGTACAGTAGACAAAGTAAGACTACTTTGTGGTATGAACTTAGAACATACTTTTAGTGTAAACTGGCTACACAATAGAGCACAGGCGTAATTCCAGGTGTTGGAGCAGTATCAGTATACGCAGATGCAGTCTTGAGGGAATACACTTTACTATAAAACCTAGGGAAAACAGGAGGGGAGAGAGTGTGTTGAATATAAAAGCTTAGGGAAAAACTAAAACAACAGAGGTACTATACACACAACTACTGATAACAGCTATAGAGGACTTAGTTGAGATAAAATATGAAAAATACAGAAAATTACCTTTACAGATTAGAGCAGTAACAATGTGAGACAAAAGTTCAGTAACTTACTTCTGCTATAACACTTTCACATAAACAATGGTAAAAAATGGTAAAAAACTTTTTTTTAAATTTGAAGGAATAGAGGTGATGAAAATCACTTGAAGAGATCTTAAGGAATGGGGATTTTAGATCCATTATACTGAGTCAATAAGATTTGACACTGATGGTGAAAATTGTGGTGGACATGGTACAGCTGTGAAACTGGTAGCATGGGAGATGCAAACTGGTAAGTGTATACATGTTCATATAGTGTATGGGCAGAGTTAGGGGTGAAATGTTGTTCAAGGAGACACTATCAGGGGGTGATAAAGGTTCTTCACATTCCCCAGGAATTTTATTTGATGGAGTAGGATTTAGTGATGAAAGTTCTGGAATGGAAAGAGGTGAAACAGGGGTTTGTGAGGTAGGTCAAGGCACTGTACATTGCAAAAGTTAGGCACTACCCCCCACCTCCATCCCCATCAGTAACAAATGTAGTGGAACTGGACAGAAGAATAATGCAATATAGCACCTTCTCATCCCTTTTATTTCCAGTATGCCTTAAAACAAGGGAATGCAGCACAGAGATGGATGGAAAGCTGTTAAGGCGAGGAGCTCAGTTTTGGAGATGGGGCACATATAAAAGATTTGATAAGTCTGTTGACAGAACAAAGGGGGATATTGGGGGGATTATGGGCATGGTGAAGAAATTTAAGATGGTCTCAAAGCTACTGATGAACTTCAGACAGATAATGACATTACTGTTGTAAGAAGGACCTGTAGAGAAATGGTGAAGAAGAAGAAGACGAAGAAGAGGTTCAAATGAATAAAGTACCTGTGGATATGGATCAGAATAAAGTGAAAGATATTTAGAAGAAGACCATGAATGGAATATATTAAAGGATGGGGCAGGTACCTCATGATGGAATAAGCTAATACATTAGTTTGAGATGAGAGGGAAAGGTGGAAAAGAAAATATGGGTGTTGAGATTTATGTATTTCCTACAATGTACTCCCTGGGTTTTAAAGGATGACTGTATTAAGAAGGTGGACAAGAACATATGGAGTTGGGTATAGCAGTAGAGTTGCCCAATGTAGGACAAGGGGAAAATGACATGACAAAAGAAATAATGGGAACTACATTTGACATACTTATGATTGATTACAAGTTTGTCCTTATCACTGACAGTAAATAGGAGGCAGAAAAAAATCAATTCAGGGGAAGATGGAAAGAGGGCTGAAAGACAAAGTCTGGAACTAGGTAGGTTTTTTGGAGTCAACTGTTGGAATAGACAAGGTTGTAAAGAAGAAAGTCTAGAGACAGAGCAAGTGTTACTTGGAGGCCAAAAAGCCTTAGGAAATGTATAAAAGACTGTTTCTGGTATGTACCTGTAGCTGGTATGTACTATGATTATTTTTATTTTTTCCTGATTAAGATATATGCAAATGATATGTAATGATTGACAAAACTTTGCATTGTACATGTGTTTTTGTAAATATTACTTTGTCTGTGGAGCTTTTCTCCCCGGGCCTCCACTGAAAATGGACATATATCCAGTTGGACTAGCCCGGTCAACAAATGTAAAATAAATAAAATAAACTGTTGAGCAGGATGGTGTAATCCTAGTAAAGATAATGAGACTGTGAGATAATCCATTTCTTCAGACCGGATGGAGGGAGGGAGTATAATGTAGGGTGGAAAGTACAAAAGCGCACACATGATTGAAGTAGGGAAGGTGCTAGATGTGTAAGCAGGTTGTTTCAAGTCTTTTTTACATGTATTAATTAGGAGAAGATTTTGAAGAACTTACAGGTGACATGAGAAATCATGAAGGGGACAAATTGTCTAAAGGAATACAGTAGTTTGTAGAAAATTGGGGGAATGGGGAATGTAATCACACAGTCAAGGACAGAGAGGTTAATATGAGAGGGAAGGTAGTGAGTATTAATAATATGTGTGTTGGATTGATGGCATGGTGTTAAGGGTAAGGGGCTAGTACTGATGACATTCAAAGATTAGAACAGATTAGAGGAAGTAGGCAAATCTGTTTTTCTACTTGCTTAAAGTCTGTTAGAAGATATAGTTCTCAGCCCTAGCTGTAGCTTAGTAGACACAAGAGATGGAGATAGGCTTTATTTTTGTGTCCTGGCATTTTTTACATTTGGAGGCCGGATGGTAGGAGGCCGGATGGTAGGAGCCAGTGGAGGTGCAGAGAAACTGGCAGCTGAAGTAACAAGACAAGGGTTTCTTTGACATTTAATAATTGGGGAAGATTTTATTCCTCATTATTCCCCTATATTGGAGGGGCTTGAGAAGCATCCCTAACACTAATCTCTAGCGACTGCTTCCAGGAATTGTAGTCCACTTTTAGAATAAAAAAATCAAGATTCTGTAATTTCCCCATCTGCTGATGGCAGGATTAATACTGAACTGTAACATATCTGGTTTAGTGTAATGTTCAAGCTAAAAAATAATAATGATAATAATAACAATAGTAATTTGATATTGAAAATGAATCAGTGCCATTCCTACACCTACACACAAGAGGGTGTCTGACATACTGTTCATGCAGTACGGTGTCCTTTAATGCATTGTGCCTTCCAGTACTAATCATCGAAGGCACTCTAATCCTTGGCCTCTGTCTTGTAAATTACTAACACATTCTTGGCACCTTACTAGCCTCTACAATGACAGTCACTTTTTGGTGTCTTACGGCATTCATCAGTCAGGGATCGCCCCGCAGCCTAATGATCGAGTTTTCCAAAACTCGAAATTTATACGCTCGGGACCATATAATCGAATTTTTGAGAACTAAAAACGTTTTGAATGGAGATCGGTACAGCGTGGATCGGGAAATTACCCCTTCCCTCACTGTAGTGCAATCTCGGCGTTGGTATATGTAACTTGCAGCAGGTATGGGGTGCAGGTGGGCTTAAACATATGGATTTTTGTGTTTTTTTTATGTTCGAGTTTTCTCGACCATATGAATTTCGATCGATCCGTAACATACTGAAGCATCACACGGTAACAATAAGCGATAAACTCCAACCTTCCTTTGGTGGGTATTGGTCTTTTCCCCCAGACGCCTGGCAATGTTTTTACAGCCGCAGCAGTACAGAACGAAAATACTTAACAAATTTGATGAATTTGTCCTAGTTTAATCCTGATGACTTTTACTGAGCAAGCACAGTCTGCAGAGATATGTTTTTGAACACTAGCGAGTGGCCAAAACAGAATTCTTCGGAGGATGCAGTCACAGGCATCGTTTAAGCTACAGCCACTGTCCCTCAAAATAAATTTGGGATGAAAAAATAACGGAGTGCACCAGATGCAGACACCTTTTCAATCGTTTGTTTTTAAACAGTGACGATCGTGTAAACTGTAATGTCACAAAGGATACGATTGTGTTTGACGTATTTTAGTCAAGCATTTTTTTTGCCACTGAATATTTGTAAACCAGAATGTGTGCATATGAACTTTTCCATGTTTGTATCCGGAAAGAATGCGGACATACTGTAATCTAACTTTCTAAGTGTAGTCCCGACTTGTCTAGTAAGGGACAATGACAGAAAAGTTTAAAGGCTGTGCAGATATCACTAAAAGTCCGGTTACTATTAAAGAAGAACAGAACTGTAATTCAGCAACGAATGTGTGATAATCAACTACCTAGTACACAAGCATGACATGTCACTTATAAAAAGGTGCCTTAATTTCAGTGTCCACCATTTCATAAATCATACTATAAGCACCAAATTCAGTTACAGTATCAGAAAGAACCTTGTATATTACTAACCGTCTTATAGTCCTTAACCTGAGTATAAAGGTGCATGACAAATGGCTTACCTCATAGCATAATGATTTTAGTGTGACTACTTACTTCAGTCAAATTACTGTGTAAGCTAAAATTAAATCTTACCTTCTACGTCTTCCAGCCAGAAACCAGAGTACAACTACTCCTATTAAAAGAGTCACAATCCAAAAAAATGGACCTGTCATTGTGAGAATAGAGTAGTTTATACACAAGAAATTGTATTTCAAGAGCAGGAATTCCTTTCAGTATCTAACCAGGCAGGATTTAACATGAGAACTGTGTGTTCAATGTTAATTTATAGTTATGAAACAGACATGTGGCCTTAAAGGCACAGTAACAATTAACACTGTGGAAATGAATACTGCATGCTATACTCTACTCAAAATAAAAATGTTTCATGTTTTTTATGTTTACTTTTGAGAAACTGCAGACTGCATGTAAATGATACAATACAGCAATGAGTTTATACTGTTAGTGATGCACTTTAACCAACTTTCCAAACTGGAAAACACACACACACACACACACACACACACACATATATATATATATATATATATATATATATATATATATATATATATATGGGTTCACTACTAAATATCCAAATACCACAATCCCGAGACTCTGAATACTGACACCAGAATCTCGAGACTGCGGAATCTCGAAAACTGTGAATGGAGATTGCCATACAGTGTGGAATGGGAACTTTGCCATTCTCTCCACTGTAGTGTGATCTCGGCGTTGGTATATTTAATTTGCAGGGGGTGTCTGCAGAAAAGTTATTACTGATGGTTTTGTGTTTTAGATTTTTTTTTTTTACTTTGAGATTCCACAGTCTTGAGATTCTGTGTGTCTGTATTCAGAGTCTCGGGACTGTGATGTTTCGATATTTACTAGTGAACCCATATGTATATATATATATATATATATATATATATATATATATATATACATACATATATATATATATATATATATATATATATATATATATATATATATATATATATATATATATATATATATATATATATATATATATATATATATATATATATATATATATATATATATATATATATATATATATATATATATACATATATATATATATATATATATATATATATACACACACACATATATATATATATATATATATATATATATATGTATATACATTACATACATCTGTATTATATAAAATAAATCCACACCTACAAGTGCAGACTATAATAATATAAGATGTTATGTTGTCCCATCTCTCCTTCAGTGTTGCTATTTTGGGTTCAGAGCCGAAACTGCAGCTCTAACTCGGCCTATACTAAAACTCGAGAGCTTCTAGTATTTCGAGGCTGAATACTATCCCACAGTATTTAGCGGCTATTGCCGCTTGAAGCTTCGGGATTGTCTTCACTGGCTCAGGCTTGAAAAATTTAATATTTTATATATTTTATAACTTTTTCTTTCTATTGTTAGCTGTTTTTACTTATTAGTGCTATAGTAACATTCTTGTGCTATTTTTGTGGCTATCCTTTCTTTGGGCCTTGTTTTTCTCCACAAGAATCCATTTTAAATTAGGGGATTCTTGCCCTTTTCCTCCTTATAAACCTTTTAGGAGTACTCCGTTTAAGATAGTGGCGTCTCCTCCGGTGGACGAGATAGTAATTTAACTTAGAGACTTCTCCTACCCTCTTTTTCTTCTCTTTAAAAAAAAATATATATAGTACCTTATTTTAGATACTTGTTTCTTTGCTGTTTTTTCTCCTTTATAACAGTTGTAGTTTGTTGTTCTAAATTTGATTGAGAAATGCTTAACTTATAGCTAGTATGTCTAAGGAAACAGCTAAGGAACACAAGTCAGGATTCAAAAAGTGTGATTCCTGCACTCAGAAGATGTCCATTACTGACAGACGCACTAGTTGTGTTTACTATCTGGGTCCACTCCATCTTCAAGACTCCTGCTCCATTTGTCATAGTTTTAGTGCCAGGGCCTTTCAGGAGAGGAGGAATAAGCTTATATTGAAGGGCTTATTAAAAGTGGATGAAGGAACTCAGACTAAAAAATCAAACGACTCCAAAGTCTGTTTCATCTGCTCCAGTGTCTGAGCCAACAAGCAGCACCAGGCATGATGCCTTTTCATCTCTGAGAGTTATCGGAGCTGCAAAACATGATTCTCCCTTGGCTCCAGCTGTCTCATCAGAGCCGTTGTGGAGCCAAAAGAGGAGCTGTCACGTTCCTTGGAGCCTGGTCGCTCGGTGCCAGTTTCTCCTTTATTACAGTCGGTGGCAGGTAGCCACAAGTCTTCCAGTCATTCCTCTAGATCCTCCAGGTTATCAGATGAGGACATGGAGCGGGTAGTTAAGAGGTTGCTTCTGACCTGGGCCCTAGCTGAAATTCTTTCGAGCCCAGCCCAATGGTACCTTCTACTATGCCTATTCCTCCAGAGAGTATGGAAGTCATTGTGCTGGATCCACCAGAGCCAGTAATCACTATTGATATCTCGGATCCGACGTCTGCAATGGTTTCTTCGATACTTTCATCCATTGAGGGACCTGAGGGCTGACACTCCCTGGTCGGCTCTGGGAGGGGGGGGGTCGGGTTGGACCCTTGTTGGAGCCGGCTCTCCCAATAGGCACCTCGGCTCAGGTGAGTTTGGCTCCCACATCTGCCTCGGTGGCACCTTCCTCAGTGCTGAGGAGATCTCACGGTCTCTCGGGGCTGGAATCTCTTTTGGCCCAGGACCACGGTGCCTTCAATTTGATGCGGAGTGTGCTCTCCACTGAGTTTCTCTCTTCCCCCTGAGGGACCAGTGTCCACCTCTTCATTACCTCTCCATCAACCACAGAGTAGAGAGCCAGTGCCCCAGGAAGCCACGATGGGTAGATTCTCCTCTTCCGATACCTCTACAGAACATCCCCCTGAGGAGGTCCCTCAGAAGAGACAGTGTAAGAGGAAGCATGTAGACTCCCCTGAGTCTGTCACTTCTGATACTGACTTGGATTCAGAAGGGTCCCCCAGTTTCCCCTCTGAGGGTGTTTCTTTTTCAGACATCCTGGAAATCCTTAAACAGAGGGGTGGCTGGAAGTCCTTTTCCCCTTCTGAAGATGACTCAGTATATCTGGAGGCATTTGGCTCTCACCCCTCCACCTCTTGGGTGTCTCCACCTTTCAACCCTCTCTTGGGTTTGGTGAGCCAGAAGGTATGGGACTCTCCAAACTGAGGGGTCCCCATTCCATGGAGGCTTAATACGTTCATTATGGCCCCGGAAGATATGCAGTATTTAAATAAAGAGGTTCCTGTAGATGCAACGGTGGTGGCAGCAGCCACAAAAAAGGAGTTAGATGAAACTTCTGTATCTGTTCATCCACCGAACAAGGATTCTCACATGATGGACAGATATGGGAAGTGTATGTTCTCCTCAGTGGTCTTTACTTTATGGTCGCTGAATTATTTGTCGCATTTCACGCAACTTCAGATGGATCTCCTAAAAGACCTAGGAGATACCCTGTAAGATGCTACAGCCCAGGACTTATCTGATAAGGTTAACTGTCAGCTTGCAACCTTAACCTCCATATCTAACTCCTCCATGCAGCTCATATCTTATGTAGCCGATGGATCGAGCAGGGCAGCAGGCACAGGAATAGCTCTTCATAGACATTCCTGGATGTGCCTTTGTGAGTTTGCAGAACCTTTCCGTTCTTCCTTTATTGACACTCCCTTTGATGGTTCATCATTGTTTGGGCCAAAAGTAAAAGAAACTCTCACCAGGAGCCAACAAGATGGGAAAACTCTGTCTGCCATTGGAGTCTGTTTTTCCGCCCCTACCAGACCTTACGTTAAAGGTCAAAAGGGCGGAAAAATGTGGTTCTGTAAGTCCAAAAGAGCCTTATCTGACACTCGTGGTGATCCTTCCCCCAGGGGCAGAGGGGGAAACAATGGAAGATGCTGTCCATGTGGCAGAGGGGGTCCACAATACCAGGCGACAGAGATAATTTGTCTAGTAGGCCCTTCCAGCACTCTTGGAGGCAGTCAGGGGGAGGATATCACTGTAACCAGAAGCCTGGCTGAATTTGACTCAAGACAAATGGGTACAGTCCATTATATCCAGAGGATACAACATTCCCTTCCAATGTAGACCTCAGCCACCAAAATCTATCCCAGATATTCCACCTGGTCAAAGGGAGCTAGCAACACTAGAAATACAAAAGTTGCTGGAAAAAAGAGCCATCCAAGAAGCCCCACTGACCAACTAGGATCCGAAATTTACTCAAGGTTCTTTTTAGTTCCAAAAAAGACAGAGGACTGGAGACCCATATTGGATCTCAGCAGACTAAACAAGTCGGTGAAAAAATCAAAGTTCCGGATGGTAACACTGCAGTCTGTACTCCCGTTCCTGGGAAAGGACAATTGGATGTGCTCGTTAGATCTTCAGGATGCGTACTACCACATAAAGATGGACAGGTGCTCAAGAAGATTTCTATGCTTCTGGCTGGGATCCAGTCATTACCAGTTCTGAGCTCTGCCCTTAGGACTCACCACAGCCCCCAGGGTGTTTACCAAATGCATGACAGTAGTCACAGCTCATCTGAGATGGCAAGGATTCCAGGTGTTCCCATACTTAGACGATTGGCTCCTAACTGCCACCACCAAGCAAGTACTGATCAAAGCAAGAGACTACACCATTCATTTTTTCTCAAAACTAGGCATTACTATAAATGCAGAAAAATCTGCCTTGTTGCCATCACAGCATATTACATTAATTGGTGCAGATTTAAATACAAACGACATGTTGGCAAAGCTACCTCAAGAAAGGATACTGACGCTACACAATCAAGTGATTATTTTACTCAACAAGAACAGAGTACAGGCAAGATTCATGCTGAAAGTCCTAGGCTCTGTGACAGTGACGATAACACTACTTCCCACAGCACAACTTCACATGAGAATACTGCAGTGGCTACTCTATGCCCAATGGTCCATGCAGGAGTTACCCATGTCTCACGAAATTTTCATAACTCCTTCCTGCAAGAAGGACTTACTTTGGTGGGTTCAGTCCACTCAAGTAACAATGGGCAGACCATTTGTACTTCCTCAACCTATCGCTACAGTAACCACGGATGCATCCCAGATAGGGTGGGGGGAGGGCATTATCTGGGACAGACAGTCCAAGACGTTTGGAAACATCATGAGTGCCATTTGCATACCAATGTCGTAGAGATGAGGGCCAGGCTTCTGGTGTTACAAGCACTTCAGGACTCTCTTCCCACGGGGACTATTGCAATTCAGACAGACAATATGTCGGTTGTTTGGTACATCAACAGGCAGGGGTGAACCAGATCCTACCCTCTATGTTGAGAGGCCCAGAGAGTATGGAAATGGGCGATATCTTCTCAATGCTTTCTGACAGCAATGCATATCCCAGGGAAATCCAACATTATAGCAGACAGGCTAAGCAGAGTGATTCTCATGCCTCATGAGTGGTCCCTCAATCAGGAAGTTGCGAATCAAATTTTTCATAAATGGGGCCAGCCTTGCTGTGACCTTTTTGCCACTCCCTTCAATTCCAAATGCAACAACTACTTTGCCCTAATTTCCCCTCAAGGAGAGTCACCAGGGGATGCACTGGTTCATGATTGGCCCCTGGGTCTTCTTTATGCCTTTCCCCAGTTTTCCTTGTTTCCAAAGGTCATACAGAAAGCAAAGTTGTTGAGTCACAGGTTCTTTCTCATTGCACCATACTGGCCTCATCAGATTTGGTTCCCCTTCCTTTGGCCCTACCTTCAGGAGGACCCATGGATCCTGGACCCAGTGCCGGATCTTCTGATGCATCAGTCAGGAATGCTCCATCCTGCACGCCACATCTTCAAACTGACAGCTTGGCTGCTCCACTTTTGCTCTTAGCCAGGCTTCCGGAATTGTCCTCTGCAGTTCATCACATTCTAGTCTCTTTGCACAAGCAGATGACTAGGAATCTCTATGCAAGCAAATGGAAGAGGTTCTCTTGTTGGACTGACAAAAGACATATAGATCCTTTTAGAGCATCTATACCTCTAATCCTGGAATTTCTAACAGAAACCTTTAATCAAGGGGCAGCAGCAGCCACTATCTGAGTTCAATTAGCTGCTATTTCTAATTATCATGTGGGAGAATCAGGATCTAGTCTAATGTCTCATAGATTATGCAAAGCCTTCCAAAAAGGTACGTTTCTGTTAAGACCTCCCCCCTGCTTGGGACCTCAATCTAGTATTGTCATCTTTGATTCTCCCCTCTTTTGAACCACCATCATCTTGTTCATTAAAATTTTTATCTTGGAAAACACTCTTCCTGACAGAAATTACTTCAGCCAGGAGAGTATCAGAGTTGCAAGCCTTGTCTATCCGTCCACCTTATTTGATCTTCCATAAAGATAGAGTTTCCCTCAGAACAAATCCTTCCTTCTTACCGAAAGTTTGTTCTCAAGCCAATTTAAACCAAAGTATAGAATTACCAGTGTTTTTTCCAGACTATGACAACAAGGCAGAGTATAATCTCCATCAACTGGATGTGCACAGACAATTATGTTTTTACTTGCACAGGACCAAAGAATTTAGGAAGTCAGACCAATTGTTTGTCTCCTATTCAGAAAATAAAAAGGTTTGACAGTCTGAAAAGTTACTTTGTCCAAATGGCTTACTGAAACCATAACATATGTCTATGATTCACACAATAAGGAACCGCCAGGGAAAATCAAAGGGCATTCAACTAGAGCGGTATCTACCTCCATTGCCTTTCAATCCAGACTTCCATTGGATTCAATTTGTGTTGCTGCTACATGGGTTAATCCTCATACTTTTATTACTCATTACAAAGTAGATGTGGCCTCCCAGAAGAGGGCATCCCTTGGTTCCACTTTTCTGAGGAGTTCATTCCCTTGAGCCACCCAAGAAAAAGGTGCAGGGGACTCTGTCCCAAAATAGCAAGACTGAAGGCGAGATGGGACAACATAATATAAAGAAGTTATGTACTCACCATTATGTTCCATGTTTGTTGTCCAGTATCTCGCCTTCAGTCTTGCGTCCCTCCCAGCCATCCCCCTCCTGGAGTATCTAGAGGAATTTTTTCTCAGAAATTGTTAGATAAGGTCTGATTCCCTTCTTGGCTTTTCTTGTTAATTTTTTGACAATATGTTTTCAGATATTATCCTTTTGGATATTGAACATATCATGGGAAACTTTCTCTTCAAATGAGATCTAGGGAATAGCTGCTAAGCACTATGGGATAGTATTCAGCCTCAAGCCAGTAGAAGCTCTCGAGCATTAGTATAGGCCGGGTCGGAGCCGAGGTTTCAGCTCCAAACCCAAAATAGCGAGACTGAAGGCGTGATACTGGACAACAAACATGGAACATTATGGTGAGTACATAACTTCTTTGTATATCAGTCTGCACAATATTTACTCTTGCGCTTGTTGATGCATCATGCAGTAATTCTTCATTATTAGTGTACTGAAGAGTAACATCTGGAATGGGCGTATTGCTGCCCCTGTTATGAAAACCCTCACTCCTTCGCCTGTATGACTTCATTAATCTGATACTGGAGATGAGGAGTTTGCATCCTTTACAGAAGGTAGCAAAGTATAGCAGAAACACCTACTTATGGACTAAAACTGAGAATATGATTAAATAATTCCAGGGAGGCAAGTTAGGAACAGGAAATTTTACTTGTGGAAACATAACACCACTAGGAAGGCAGAACACTGTCCTAAAGAACACAAAGTGCAACACATCATCATACTCTGCACATGAGGTAAAAATATTCATTCACTCATTCATTAATTCAGTCATTCCCTGATTACCTGTTTTTATCCAGTTCAACATTATAAGAAAGCCAGACCACTGCACACAAATCAGTAAAGCTAATTATGGATAGCATTCCAATTTATCACAGGATTTACACACACACACCCACCCACACACACAAACACACACACACACACACACACACACACACACACACACACACACACACACACACACACAACTTCAGACAGTTTTGAGGAATTCCAATTCACCTACGGCATGGACTATGGGAGGAAAGTGGTATACCCAGTGAAAACATGTGCATAAGGAGGATGCCAATTCTGCACAGAAGGAACCAAGTGTGCTACCCATTAAAGTACACTGAAATATTAGGTCTACTATAATTAACATTGGCAAGAATTAAAATGTACAGTAACAGTAACCATAAATGCACAGCTGCTTACTTAGTACTGAAATACAAGTGGCAGGACTGGTTGTGGAAAGAGTATCACAAGACGGGAAGTTGTAAGTCTTGGCTTCTTAAAATGCTTAGTGTAGTGTTGTCAAAAAACAATTTGAAGTTTCACAGAACAGAGCTCCCTTTCTGGATGAGGATTGCAGTCAGTGAAAGAAAAATAAATAGTAAGTGTTTTTGTGTTCCTGGAATGTCTGGAGTATTTTGCATAGTAGATAGCCAAAATACTACGATGGACACAGACTGCCAGCAGCAAGCTTTATCAGCCAAAATACTACTATGGACACAGACTGCCAGCAGCAGGCCTTATCAGCCAAAATATTACGATGGACACAGACTGCCAGCAGCAGGCCTTATCAGCCAAAATATTATGATAGACACAGACTGCCAGAAGCAAGCTTTATCAGCCAAAATATTACTATGGACACAGACTGCTAGCAGCAAGCCTTATCAGACGAAATATTATGATGGACACAGGCTGCCAGCATCAAGCTTTATCAGCCAAAATACTACTATGGACACAGACTGCCAGCAGCAGGCCTTATCAGCCAAAATATTACGATGGGCACAGACTGCCAGCAGCAAGCTTTATCAGCCAAAATATTACGATGGACACAGACTGCCAGCAGCAGGCCTTATCCGCCAAAATATTATGATGGACACAGACTGCCAGCAGCAAGCTTTATCAGCCAAAATATTATGATGGACACAGACCGCCAGCAGCTAGCTTTATCAGCCAAAATATTATGATGAACACAGACTGCCAGCAGCAAGTCTTAGCCAAAATATTATGATGGACACAGACTGGCAGCAGCAGCTTTATCAGCACTTGCCTTTCGACTGTACAATACATAAAGATATTAAACCACTTTATGCACATTTGAGAACTCTAGTAGAAGCTCAAAGTACCTAGTCTCTTAAAGCTATGAACATGCATTTTATTTCTTTTCTGAAGCTAAAGTTTCCTCCTTTGTATGAGGTAGATTTTATACACCTATACATAAAAATACCATTGAATATCAAAACATTTATCTGCGTTTTCTTGCATTACTTCATTCTGAAAAAGATTTTAAATATTTAATACAACTTTTACATAATGGAATTTCTGATTTTTCTTCAGATCAAATACAAAGCTGAATTAACTTTATCATAATGGTAGCATGCTCAATTAATATTTTTCAGTTCTTTGAACTATCTTGATTATCTAGCCGACTTTCTATATAATGTTCCTACCTCAGACTGTTAGGAAAAGTCTGTGCTCTGCACTTCAGATGCTGGTGTCCTCAGGAATGCTTCCTGTAACACATCATTAGGCAGACCATCAAGATGTTCTTGAGTATCACAAAAACTCTTCTGGTCATCTTCCACTGGAAATGCCTCTTGGGACTCTCCTTTGGTTATCTATCTCTCTCTGAATGCTTCTCTGACTGCTTTGCTGGTGGCTTCACACACAGTCTCTGTATTAAAAACAGAATGTGCATTTTGAACAAACTTCCTGTCCACAGTACAAACAACAAATGACATGGATCATACTGTGTCACATCCATTTGTGTATAATGTTGAAATATTTTAAATTTCTTAACAGTCATAGCCATTAATGAAATTTTCCAGTTTATGTGCCCCACCTCTTTGCTGTATAGGGGGAAATACTTGACTGTGACCCAGATAACCTAAGGCTGATTAGAAGATCATGTGTTAGAAGAGTGAGAAAGAGGAGGATGGGAATGAGAGTCTTATGCCAGTTTGCCTATGCCAGAGAGAGAGAGAGAGAGAGTGAGAAGGTGGTTCTGGTCAGCTGACTGCCCCTGCGTAAGCACAGACTTGCACATTCAGAATGGTCATAAGACTGGGCTTGCCAAAAGTCAAGGTAATGATGGTAGTTATCAGGAGGCATGGCTGAAACCTTGCACATTCCATGGAGACAACATAGGATAGGATATTCCTGTGGTAATGTGGATACCCACATCTTCCACCAGGAGATGGGATTAAGTCCATATGAAACAGATAATCCCAATGGCTGCATGCATGTTGGCTCTGTAATCAGTTGTCACCCAAGTATTGAAGGAGTACTGACCAATGGTGGGGCCTGATACTCAGCAGGCAGTTGGGAGGAAAATGTATCTTGTTTGTTTCCAATTCCTCACTGAACAAATCTTGATGTGGCAAATCTGACTCACTGGATTGCAAGTTGGCTTACAGATAGGACCCAAGAGGTCAGGGTCAGTGAGGCCACCTCCACTAAGAGACCAGTCACCAGCTTAGCACCCAAGGGCACTGTGTCTGGCTTGCTCCTATTTGTCATCTACTTCTCTGAAGTCAAGGCTAATGTCAAAGGCCTCTTGCTCACCAAGTTCACAGATGATTGTAAATTGGGAGCCATCATAGATTCCTTCCACAGCACCAACATCCTAAAAAAGGTCTAACACAACAAATGAATGCCACATATTAAAACTCATGGCAAAGAAATGCATTATAGTGCCCTTTGGGAAAGCATTCACCCCAAGCTAATTACTTTATTGATAAAGCATCCCTAAGACTTGACCCAATAGTTTGAGATGTGGGAAAATATGTAGACAGTAATCTAGTATTTGACCGACATGTAGCTAAGATAATAAGAAGATCATTCTATGCACCCAACTCATAAGCAAGGGTATGGCATCCACATCCAAGGAAGTAACATCATTGCTCTACTCAGCCCTTATCCAACCCAGCATTGAGTACAATGCTCCCTTTGGCAGGCACCTAACCAGGCACTTGCAACGTATCGCCTTAAGGTCCGATCTTTGCGCTCAGTCTCCTACAGGTTATTGAGAGACGATTTATGGCTAGCATATAAGGCTTCTTCAAATCCAGCTCTGATGGTTCCCTTGCACATCTGCAAGACAAACACCACCAGAAACAGTAGATCCATGGACCTGAACTTTGTCTACAACATAAAGAGAACATGCTGGAAGAACCGATCTGTATCTCATAGGCTCAATGTGCTATGGAATAAGCTCATGAACTACATGAAGCAGAGTTCATCCATGACCCTGCTCAAAAGAAACCTTGATTATTAGATGGGAAAATTAAAAATTCACCCCCCCTGGTCTGGCCCTCATGTCTCTGATCGACAGAGGTCAACAGTCAGTAATTTAATTCCTAACATACCCCCATAACCCTTAGCTACCTTTTTACTAACATATCCCACCATATAGGCATCCAAGGAACTCTGGGGCAAAACTGGGTTGAAATGCATGGCTAGGTTTGTAAAGATCCTGGTTGTCACTAGCCTAGTATGAACACATAAACCCATGAATGACTTAGTATACTTGCAACATGTTTCTTTTTTCTTCAGAGCATTCTTTGTAGCATTGGCAGTGTTTGTACAACTGTTATTAAATATAAAATAATGGTGGTTTATAGTCAAAAACAACTTTATTTCATCCTAGTACCTTGGTAAATTACTTCCAGGGGTTAAATGTGGTCATGAAATTTTATACATCATAGATTATCGGGTCTACTTCAAAACATTGAATCTCATAACACTGAAACTCAAAACACTGAGACCATAACAGTGAAAACCCAAAACACTGAAAACCCAAAACAATGAAAATTCAGAACACTGAAACTTTGCATCATAAAATTGAAAACTACAACGTAAATGTAAATAACATCCCCTCCACCTATAACAACCCCAAACTAACAAACACACTTTTTACTACATTTCTGCAGGGAGACAAGCCCCCCTGCACCCCCCCATGTGTGGGTCTTTGCCCCCACACCCCCATAAATTAAATATACCAACTCCAAGATCGCACTACAGTGGAAAAAAGTTAAGTTCCTAACCTCACTGTATCGCGATCACCATACAAAATGTATGTTGGGGGGTGCAGGGGGGCTCCCCCCTTGCAGAAATGTAGTAAATAGTGTGTTTCTTACTTTGGTGTTGTTATAGGTGGAGGGGATGTTATTTACACGTGCGTTGCAGTTTTCTATGTTATGATGCACACTTTCAGTGTTCTGAGTTTTCTCTCTTTTGGGTTTTTGATGTTATGGTCTTAGTGTTTTGAGTTTCAATGTTATGAGATTTCAGTGTTTTGAAGGAGACTCAGATTAACAACTCTTAACATGTCACAATTATCTACTTAAAGTTATAATATTCCTATTCCATTAATTATTAGAATATGTATATAACTACTGTATATGCATTTACAAATCAATCAATAATTACATATATATAAATTATATGAACATGTGCATTTACAAATAAATAAGTCAATATCTAAACAAGTTTAGATAAATTCCTTATACTCTAAATATGCATTTAATCATTTTGACCCTAGACAGTAAAACTTTAAAATATACTTCTAATAATGTGACTCTATCTTCTACATGGCTCTCTGTTATTTTAGATGCTTCCAACACAAATTCTTCAAATCGCCACAATCAGCAATTTCACTAACTCCATGTAAGATATTTTTATCCCATGAGTGATGTTGCATGCAAATATTTATCATTCTTTTTGTCTGACAAACTTACTATCAATTAGATAGTCAGCTACATTTTATTGGATACACCCCAAGTACTTTGCCACATAAAATCTTCTGGAAATTTGAAGTAATTAAAGAGTTGGGGGGGGGATGCAAAAAATTAGGCTTAAATAATTAGAATTTATATAAAGTCGTACATAATAGTACCAAAGAGATTAAATGCATACTTGATCTGGGATGTTTTTTATCTGAATGAATACATTATTTCTTTTTTAAATTATGTATTATAATAAATTAGTTATTGATTGAATGGGAATATTAAAACTTTAGAGAAATAATTATTTATCTGATACTTTTCTGGGTTGAGTTGGTATTATGTAGAGTAATAATTTGCAGTGTATTTAAAGTGGACCATTTTGTAACCCCTTTAAGTCCCCAGAATATAGAAGCTAACGTGCCAATATGAAATAAAGTTTTTATTGCTGTAAAATGTTGTGTTTTGTGTGTTACCCATTAAGTGTATTCTTTAATGGGTTGTTTTCTGTTTCAGCTAAAACTCTTTTTCCTCATAAATGTACTGGGTCTATATTAGAAGACCGACTGTTTAGGTGAGCGAACACCTAAACATCAGTCTTCTAATATCGAACCGCACAATGTCGAACATCCCAGGGAAACACATCCCTCGGCCACAACACAAAAAACATTACTTTACATCTAAATTAAGTGGGGGGGCTTTGCCCCCCACACCCCCAACATGTTCGCCGTTTTTTTGCTTTTGATATTAGAAGACCGATGTTTAGGTGTTCAATCACCTAAACATTCGGTCTTCTAATATAGACCCAATGTACTATGCATGACTGTTATTATTCTCCTTAAGGATCTGCTGCCAAAATCTTACTCTGTCCTTATTTTCTGACTTTCCCCCTCCTTTATCATCATCTCTTTACACTTTGAATTATAGCTTCCTGCTTGTGTTATGTATGTGAACTTTAACTGTTTGGCTGTTAAATATCCCTTCAAATCAGATAATCTTAAACCACCTTATTTTATTGGAAGAATCAGCTTATCTGACTTGACCTTACCTTCTTGCCCTCCAAGATAAAATCCTTCAACTATTTATTAATTACTGTCCACAACTTCTCTTCTGGTTGATAAAAATATGCCTGACCTATATATAAAACCAAAGATACTAAAACATTTTACTGCTTGTATCTTATTAACCATATTCATAAAAAAGTTTTCAGTCTTTCAGTTTTTGTGTTATCTTTCATTTAGTCTCTTCTTGCATATCCTTACCTGCCATAACAGAATCCTTTTTAACCCATACTCCTAAATACTTATTTTATTGTGTCCCAGTAAATATGGGTATTGCTGAAACAATTCATGTGTGGGTACATAGTTTACAGCTATACCCTTTGTTTTGCCTTCATTCATGTTATATTCCAAAAAGACTTAAACTGTCTCAGAATGTTCCATAACACTGAAATGTCCTTTTCTGGTTTTATAAGGCACAAAATAATATCATCTGCAGATATAGACAACTTTTCTTGGTTACCATATCAATTATACCCTTGAGTTTATAAGTCCCTTATTTTCATTGCCAATGGTTCTAAATATAATGCAAATAACCAAGGAGAAATAGGATATCCTTACCTGGTTCTTCTGTTCAGACACATCTTATCAGAGAGTAATCATCTCAGTTTACTTTTTGCCTCTGATACCTCATAAATAGTCCTAATTAACCTTATTACTATATCGGGGAAACGGAAATGCTTCCACTACTCTGTTCATAAAATCACAGCTTACTCTATCAAATGCTTTCTCTGCATCAAGACCCAACAGTAACAGCAGTATTTTCTTATGTTCTGCCTCCCTCTGGACCATCATTGTTCTATTAATGTTGTCAAATTTTGCCTCCTATCTACAAAACCACATTGATTCATATCTATCAGTTTTGGCAATACCTTTGCCATTCTTGTAACTATTACAGGTATAAGGACTTTATAATCATGGTTAAAATTGAAATGGAACTATATGAAGCTGGGTCTGAAGGATCATTACCATGTTTAGGTATTACAGCCACCACAGCTTTCTTTCAGGATGTTGGTGCTTTCTCTCATTTTAAAATACAGTTAAACAAAACCTTCTAGATCTTTATCACTTTCTTCCCTCCTAGCTTCCAAACTTGCACAGGAATACCATCTATTCCTGAAGATCTTCCTGCAGATTGATTATACGCCACTGTTTTTATCTGATCTGCTGTCATAACTGTTAATTGTTGAGCATCATCTACCTCTAACTCTGGCATACTTAAGTCTTTCATAAATATTTCCATTTGTTCATTTTTTATTTTCCCATCCCTCTATTTTATACAAAGTTTCATAAAATTTCTAATACCTCTACCGAATCCCTGGTTATTTTTTTATTGTAATAGACTGCCTAAGTCTGGCAACAACCATTTCTACTTTCTATTGCCTAAGTTGTTGTGTGAAAAGTTTTTGTGCTTTGGAGTTATTATCTAAAAAAAAGTTGCTTAACAGTAACCTTTCTAAATGCATGCACTTATCCAGATACTCCCTTATTTTTGCTTTAGCACTCTGTGTTTTTGCTTCTTCTTGTTTTGTGAGATTCCCCTTATTTTGCAATAGTCTAAATTTTGCCAGCCCTTCTAATTACTTATTTTTTGCATCTTAACCAAATCTCTTTTCTGTTATGTTTACCCTATTTTTAAACTCCACTTTTATTTTATTCCACTCATAGCCGGCTTTAGGCACCAGCGAGCCCTGTGGTCGCTGGGAGCCCCCTGGTCCCTGGGGGCCCCTAACCACAGCAAGTTATCTTATCCTGATATTTTGTAACATGTCTGTCAAACCAACAAAAGCTAGTAGCATTCTGGTATGCTTAATAAAGCACATGGATAATAACTCTTATTTATATCTTCTTTAAAATTTAAAGATATTCTGGTTGTAGTAGCAGTTATTTGTCAAGTAACTGGCATCAGAATTCCATTAAATATTTTACCACTGACGTAGTATCCCAGGCTTAGTTACATCCTGCTGTTGGACATGTTCTCCACTAAAACTAACTACATAGCCAGCTTTAGGTCCGTGTTATACCCGGGGTGCAAGGGAGCCCCTTAATCATTTTTGACTGTGTGGAGGCACCACAAAAACTGCTGCTGGTTGGGGAAAAATAAGGAAGAAAAAATGTACTAATTGACTAATTATGCTCTTTAACCTGAACCGGGCTGTGATATGACCCTGTCAGGATGACATTGATAATGAACATGAACAAGGTAAGCACTAGAGAGATCATCAGCCCAGAGTGACTTATCACACTGCAAATTTTGGATTTTAAGAAGAGCTGATACTTCTAATCTTTAGAGATGGTTTTCTGTTGTAGGGAGTTTTATAAATACAAACAGAACACCATATACTATAAGTACCAATTCCTTTGCATAACAATTCAGTGCAATCCCAAGAATAATAGTATAAAGGCTCAGAATCAGGACTACATTTTAAATATTACTCTAATTCGCTTAAAAATTTAATAGAATAACACCTTTTGCATGAACATGTATTTTTGGACAATAAGTATAAAACTCAAAAGTCTGAATTGATTGACTGTAATCCTGAATGATTTACCAGCAAATCAAACTTTTTATGAAGAAGAAAGCAGAAGTATGAACAAAATCAGGGAAGGTGTGTGAAATCAGGGACAGTGATGGGTATGCATTACTCCTCAATGAGGAAAATAATTGACTTACCCCTGCTGTTATTTGATGACTGCTTAACAGCAGTTACTGATCTGGTGTGGCAGTACCACTGCTGCACAATATATTGCTATTTGCTGAAATAAGTACAAAACTAGTATTGCTATGGCTTATGCTTGTGTATGTCTGTGTTGTTGTTGTTGTATCTTTCGGCTTTTCCCGGTTAGGGGTCGCCACAGTGGAATTCCGGTCCGCTAATGATTGGCAGTAGATTTTTACGTACCGAGTTGCCAGTCCTGATGTACAACCTTCAACGAAGGTACGCCCATTCACGCATGTCTCCACACAGAAGGCGCTTTAGCTGAGAATCGAACAGGACATCTTATTGTGAGGCGACAATGCTACCGCAGCACCACCACTGTGGTTCCCTGTGTATGTCTGTGTATGTGTGTAAATAAATATCACTGATTTTTATCTGTGCATCCACTCAATAATGTCAGGACACAGACATTATTCTTCTGATTATCAGTAAAAATGTACCTAACAAGTAATTATATTTCAAAAGTAAGACATAAAATATATAACCGAATATTCAGACACTTAGGTCTTCTTGGAGTCTGGTGGCCCCCACTCACCAGACTGTATAAATCAATACTAGGGGCTTCCTTAATCATCTTTGAGTCTGTGGGGACCCTCACAAAAGTTATTGCTGGTTGAAGAAAAACGAGGACAAAAATGTTTCATTTTTCTGATTGAGCTGTTTAACCAGAACAATGCTGAGATTTGACCCCTTTAGGATAAAGCTGATAATAGCCTCTGCTTTCAATCACACCCATTCTAAAACCAACCCTGCACAAATGTGTGTGAACAGAAAGCTGCTGTAGGTTATGGGGGGCTGGGGATTGTGTGGTTATTACAACTTTAATTTTCATCACAGTAAAACCTTAGACATGTACACATGAAACAAACTTGAATAAAAGCCAAACTAATGAAAACAAAAAATCGAAAAAAAAACACTCCAAGTCCAAAGGAATAAAGTTAGCGCTTTCGTTTACTGAAATAAGCAAACTTCATCAGACAAATCAGAACCAAATTCACAACATTATATACCCTAAGAATGCTTACATCATTCTATTAACAATCACCTAACCACAATTAAAGGTACAAACTCCCCATGAAATTGAATATTCATTAAGTCCTATAAAAGTTTCATATAAAGCAAGAAAACCATACCAACTATAAGAAAACTCAAACACACACATACACACACACACACACATATATATATATATATATATATATATATATATATAAAATATGCAAAAATGAAAAAGAAAACATTACATTAACATCCATATATTAATACATACACAAACACACACACACACACACACACACACACACACATATATATATATATATATATATATATATATATATATATTAAATAGGTTAACAAAAAAAAAAAAAATATATATATATATATATATATATATATATATATATATATATATATATATATACACACACACACAAAGGGACATCTTCAGCAGAAAAAGTTTTACTATCTACTATGTGTTTTCAATTTTAAAATGCACTTAATAGAAAGCCTATCATTAATCCCAGGAAGGGGTTGTGCATTTAATCTTAAATGCCATGTAAGCTCCTTTTCATCTAGTTTTAATCATCTAGTTTTAATGACCAGGGTACCCCTCTGGTAACCTCACCCATTTGATCAGTGATGCAAAATGAAAAGGAATATGTAGGAAATAAGCTAATATGTTTTGCTAAGGCATTATTCATATTTAACTTAGTAATATTATAAATGTATTCATAAACTCTCTGTTTAAAGCACCTCTCCGTCTTTCCAATGTAGAAAGGAGGGCAGCATTGACATAAAGCCAGATAAACAACACCCCTGTACTCACAATTATATTTCCTTTTTATTCTGTAACACTTGTTATGAATAATAAACCTACCAGTTACTTTCACATATTTAAAGTAATGGCATCGACCACACTTAAACTTACCAGAATGGTTTGGTAGTTTTTCATTAGTACTTTCTAAAATAGATTTCAAATTCCAACCCCTCCTAAAAATTAATTTTGGTTGGTCATCCATCCTTATATTACTGGAGGTATCTTCTTTAATAAATACCCAATTTTTATACAAAATAGATCTCAGCGAGTCTGCATCAAATGAATAAGTAGTAATAAATCCTACATTGAAAATTTTGTTATTTTGAATACAATCCTTCCTCATAACAATTTCAGTTGGATGGAAATTTGAATTGACATTAGTACAGAGATTAGGTGGAGAAGTTGTAGCATCTACCAAAGTATCAACGTGTGTACCCTTAAACAATAAGGGTTTAAAGAAACTAACATTTCTTTAAATACTCACTTCTCCAATCAACTGATCAATTAAATGTGGTGGGTAACCCCTCCTAACAAACATATTTTCAAGTAAATCACATGCCAACAAAAATTCGGAGTCAAGAGAAACCATTTTAACACCCCTCACTAATTGGCCTTTGACTATGGCCCTCTTCTGGTGGTAAGGATGGGAACTAGTGAAATGTAAAAAAAACATTTGAATAAGTAGGTTTCCTAAAGATGTTTGCTATAAACCTGTTGTTCTCCATATCTTTACTCAAATCAACATCCAAATAGGAAATACGATCAGTCTTAAACTCAAAGGTAAAGTTTAAGAAGTTGGTAAAACCAGGAATATGCTCCACAAAGGATGTTGCCAAATTAATGTCACCATTACAGGCAATGAAGATATCATCCAGGTAACAGGTGTACCAAATTACCCTATGCTGAAATGTGATATCCTTAAATAGTTAATTTTTCTCTCAGTGGGCCATAACCGTGTGGGCAAAGGTTGCACCACAGGGGGACCCCATAGCTACACCCATTTTCTGGAGATACAATTCTTTATTAAACATAAAATAATTATTAGTCAAAACTAATTCTAACAAATACTCAATTAAAATAACTTCTTTACTATCAACCCCTTTGGCATAGGGAAATTCCCTTATCCATTTTATGGCAACATCTTGGGCATTGCCAGTATAGAGGTCTTGAACATCAATAGTCAAAAATTATACTCATTATCAAAAGAAAGGTTATTAATGGCCTCTAAAAAGGCCCAAGAATCATGACAAATATGTAACTCATCCATAAGATAATGTCTAAGTTTGTTATCAACAAATTCTGCACATCCAAAAGTAATGTACTGCCTACCATCCATAATAGGTCATAATGGAGGATTCTCCAAGTCTTTGTGGATTTTAGGCAGACCAAAAATAACAGGTATTAATGGACATGTGATATTTAAATAATTATATAAGTTAATGTCAATCCGGGCATCAATAAAATGATCATTAATCAAGCTCCAGATATGCTGGAAATTGTATTCCTAGAAACTTTTTCATATGCTTCACTATTTAAGACTATATGTATCGTTTCAGTATAATCGGTCTCATCCATAAAAGTGAGACTCCACCTTTATCAGGTTTTATAGTTCTAATACTAGCAAATTTCAATACTTCCAAGGCATCATTATTAAATTTAGACATATTTCCTGCATTTCTAATACTAACCAAACTATTTAACAAACATCTGATATTGTTCTCACAAGCTTTCTCGAACAGGAAAACAGAAGAATGCAAAGGAGGATGAAAACACTTGTGATTCTAAAATTGTTCACTAAATTAGCTTGATTACCCAAAAGTATGCTCAAATTCAATTTACGAGTGAAGCATTTCAAGTCCAGCAAGGTTTTAACCAAGTCTGCCTGAACAGCTGGAACAAAAGTTACTCCATTTGCTAAAATTTCAATCAAAATATCGGAAGGTACAACCGCTGAATAATTAAATATTTTAAAGTCACCTGTAGTGTTAGTAAGAACCTGAACCGAACCATGTACATTGTTTCCAACTTGAATTCTTTCCCCAAGAGAGTCTAAGGTTACTTCCTCCTCTGTTTGTTCTGCTTCTTCCTCCACTGACCCTGGGAAGATACATCCTGATGATTTGATTGGTTGTTCACACTGACCTCGTGAAAATCTTGTGGTTGGGACTGGTTGTTCGCCCTGTCAGTCTAGCCAGACATGTTGGATTATTCCTGTTGGTTTAGCAACCGTTCACTATGCCTTACAGCCATATTATCAATGGGAATGTTATTTTGCAGATTCTTATCATTATTCTGAAATGGAGCTCCTGCATCCACATTGAAAATAGTCCCTCCCCTATTTAAATCCTGTTGAAAATTCCCCCTGTTAACAACAGGAGGAGGATAGGCCAAGCCTTGATCATAATCATGTTTGTCTCTGTTAAATTTTTTAAGTTTAGTCTCTTTGAATTTCACCAGAGAGCTTTCTATACTGGTGAATATTCTATAATAATCATATTTTTAATGTGAAAATTCACTGTCCACTTGAATCTCTGATTCCAAACATGCAGGTTCAAGTTTCAAACTATCAATCTGTAGATTGTAATGCTTTATTAGTAATTCAAGAAATTCGCAACCCTGCTGGTCAAAAAGATGTAATAATTCTACATGAAAAGGTGAATCCTTAACAAGACTAGTTGGGGAGCGCCACTGTCTTAAACCTTTAAGTATCTGCTGCTTATGCAAACATTCCTTCAGGTATAAGACCTCCAACTGAAGTTTCTTTAATTTATACAGTTTCTGAGCAAAAAGTTTCAAGTTACAAACAATAGTAGTTTGCAAAACACTGGCACCTTGTATATTACCCATTGTAGCTGAAATGTTAAAACCTAGATGTAACGTTTCTTTCTGCCAGTCATTCAAAGATGGTAAAGTGAAATTACCATTAGTGGAGTTCTGTTGCAGATTCCTGGCCTGGTGGACATTATTTATGCCACAAGATGAAACCTCCAGCATCTGGAAAAGATTCCTTAGTGGTGCTGAAGACGTGGAAGGCTGTGTTAACTCCATTTGACTGTGCGATCCTAAAGGGTTAGGAATGCCAGACACTTCAAATCCGACAGGACAAAGTTCAGAGAGTTTGTTAGATAAACAGTCTACACATTGGGTAAGGTTCTGAATCAAGAGAGTAAGGTTCCCTATGGAATTAGCTTCAGACAATAGACTAGAGTTCACATTAGAAAATAATGATCTTGAACCAGAAGGACCAGGAGAAGCTTCATTCACCATACCAAACACAAAACAAACTTGAATAAAAGCCAAACTAATGAAAACAAAAAAGCAAAAAAAGAAAAACACTCTGAGTCCAAAGGAATAAAGTTAGCGCTTTCATTTACTGAAATAAGCAAACTCCATCAGACAAATCAGAACCAAATTCACAACATTATATACCCTAATAATGCTTGATGATTGAAACCTTAGCAAAATGAACTTTTTTTCCAAGTGTTCATGCAGACTTGGTTAAAACCTTGCTGGACTTGAAATGCTTCACTCATAAATTGAATTTGAGCATACTTTTAGGTAATCAAGCTAATTTAGTGAACGATTTTAGAGTCGCAAGTGTTTTCAATCCTCCTTTGCATTCTTCTGTTTTCCTGTTCAAGAACGCTTGTGAGAACAATATCAGATGTTTGTTAAATGGTCCAGTTAGCATTAGAAATACAGGTAATATGTCTAAATTTAAGAATGATGCCTTGAAAGAATTGAAATTTGCTGGTATTAGAACTTTAAAACCTGATAAAGGTGGGGTCTCATTTTTATGGATGAGACCGATTATATTGAGAGGATGCATGTAGTCTAAATATTAAAGCATATGAAAAAGTTTCTAGGAATACAATTAATTTTGCTTTCCAGCATATCAGGAGCTTGATTAATGATCATTTTATTGATGCCCAGATTGACATTGACTTATATAATTATTTGAATATCACATGTCCATTAATACCTGTTATTTTTGGTCTGCTTAAAATTCACAAAGACTTGGAGAATCCTCCATTATGACCTATTGTGGATGTTTGACAGTCCATTATATTTAGATGTGCAAGATTTGTTGATAACAAACTTAAACATTATCTTATGGATGAGTTACATATTTGTCATGATTCTTGGGCCTTTTTAGAGGCCATTTACAACCTTTCCTTTGATAAGAAATATAATTTTTTGACTATTGATG
This sequence comes from Protopterus annectens, assembly GCF_019279795.1. NCBI lineage: Eukaryota > Metazoa > Chordata > Ceratodontiformes > Protopteridae > Protopterus > Protopterus annectens. Next base: position 1,421,813,919 of record NC_056731.1, read on the forward strand.
TTCAAGACCTCTATACTGTCATTCCCCAAGATGTTGGCATAAAATGGATAAGGGAATTTCTCTATGCTAAAAGGATTGATAGTAAAGAAGTTGATTTAATTGAGCATTTTTTTAGAATTAGTTATGAGTAATAATTATTTGATGTTTAATAAAGAATTGTATCTCCAGAAAATGGATGTAGCTATGGGTTCCCCCTGTGGTGCGACCTTTGCCAACATGGTTAAGGCCCACTGGGAGAAAAATTACCTATTTAAGGATATCACAGTTCAGCATAGGGTAATTTAGTACATTACCTGATTGATATCTTCATTGTCTGGAAAGGTGACATTAATTTGGCAACATCCTTTGTGGAGCATATTACTGGTTTTATCAACTTCTTAAACTTTACCTTTGAGTTTAAGACTGATCATATTTCCTATTTGGATGTTGATTTCAGTAAAGATATGGAGAGTAATAGTTTTCTAGCAAAAATCTTTAGGAAACATACTTATTCGATTTTTTTTTTACATTTCATGAGTCCCCATCCTTAGCACAAGAAGAGGGCCATAGTCAAAGGCCAATTACTGAGGGCTGCTAAAATGGTTTCTCTTGACTCCAAATTTTTGTTGGAGTGTGATTTACTTAAAAATATGTTTGTTAGGAGGGGTTACCTGTCACATTTGATTGATCAGTTGATTGAAGAAGTGAATATTAAAAGACATTTGTGTTTCTTTGAACCTCTATTGTTTAAGGGAACACATGTTGATACTTTGGTAGATGCTACAACATCTCCACCTAATCCCTATACTAATGGTAATTCAAATTTCCATCCAACTAAAAATGTTATGAGGAAGGATTTTAATCAAAATAAAATTTTCAATATAGGATTTATTACTACTTATTCATTTGATGCGGACTCGCTGAGATCTATTTTGTATAAGAACTGGGTATTTATTAAAGAAGATACCTCCATTAATATAAAGATGGACGACCAACCAAAATAAATTTTAGGAGGGGTTGGAATTTCAAATCTATTTTAGAAACTACTACTGAAAAACTAGCAAACCATTCTGTCATGTTTAAGTGTGGTTGATGCCATTATTGTAAATATGCGAAAGTAAAGGTGCTTTAAACAGAGAGTTTACGAACACATTTATAATATTAGTAAGTTAAATATGAATAATGCCTTAGCAAAACATAATAGCTTATTTCCTACACATTCCTTTTCATTTTGCATCACTGACCAAATGGGTGAGGTTATCAGAGAGGGACCTTGGTCATTAAAACTAGATGTAAAGGCGCTTACTTGGCAGTTAAGATTAAATGCTCAAGCCCCTCCTGGGCTTAATGATAGGCTTTCTATTAAGTGCATTTTAAAATTGAAAACACATAGTAGTGAAACTTTTTGTGCTGAAGATGTACATATATATATATATATATATATATATATATATATATATATATATATATATATATATATATATATATATATATATATATATATATATATATATATATATATATATATATTATACATATATATATATATATATATATATATATATATACGGGTTCACTTCATAATTCTGAAAGCTCAAAACCCTGAATCTCAAAATCCTGAACTCAAAATCCCAAAAGCTAAAAATACTGAAAACTCATAATACCGAATCTCATAATACCAAAAAACATACAGGACACCAACACTGACTGTATTGCAGCTATACTACACTGCACATACACTAGTATCTATCCACTTACCTTAACCCAGACCCTAACCCTAAGGTCCGTCACTATCGCACACTCACCTCACCCACGCCCTACCCCTAACTCACTTAACCCACCCTTAACCCCAAATTCTGTCACTATCGCACACTCACCTCACCCGCGCCCTAACCCTAACTCACTTAAACTGCCCCTAACCCTAACGACCTTCACAATCACACACTTACCTGACCCGCCCCCTAACCCGAACATCCGCACAATCACACATCAGTGTTGGTGTCCTGTATGTTTTTCGGTATTATGAGATTCAGTATTATGAGTTTTCAGTATTTTGAGCTTTCAGGATTTTGAGTTCAGGATTTTGAGATTCAGGATTTTGAGCTTTCAGGATTTTGAAGTGAACCTATATATATATATATATATATATATATATATATATATATATATATATATATATATACATTTTTTGTGTTTGTATTAATTTATGGATGTTAATGTTTTAATTTTTGCATATATATATATATATATATATATATATATATATATATATATATATATATGTTTTTATAGTTGGCATGGGTTTCTTGCTTTATATGAGTCTTGTATAGGACTTAATGAATATTCTATTTCATGGGGAGTTTGTGCCTTTAATTGTGGTTAGGTGATTGTTAATAGAATGATGTACGCTTTGTTAGGGTATATAATGTTGTGAATGTGGTTCTGATTTGTCTGATGAAGTTTGCTTATTTCAGTAAACAAAAGTGCTAACTTTATTCCTTTGGACTTGGAGTGTTTTTTCGCTTTTTTGTTTTCACGTGTACACATGAAGTCATTATAGTTTGTGTTTGAGCTGAGGACAGCGTGGTCGTTGTTTATTTACTTTTCTCACAGACCTCAGAGGTATGAAAAGAAGGCTATAAATGCTTGTGTAGGGGTAGTGTACTGTCTAGGAGAAACAAATTAGAATATAGTACTGAAATAATTTTCACAATCACACATCAGGCACATATACATGGCGATGACTTTGAGGGTTAGGGGTGAGGAAGCATGCTATGTATACGTATATCAACAGTCATTTGAAATATATGTCTAAAGCAATTTAAACCTCTGCTTTCATACTAGTCTAACACTGCAGGGATGTATACTCAGTGACTGTCTTTTGTGGGGGGGGGGGGTTAGGGAAGGAGGCAATATTCCCAGAAAAGACCTATGTATTCCCACAACTGACTTGTTAGTTTATTGTGAGCTACTATTTTGTCAGCTTTGAACATTAAGCCTTGGACACAACTTAAGTCTTCCTTGAAAGAAAAAAATAAGACTGAAATTATTTTCTTTTTCATGTTTTTTGTTTAGGCCACCATTAGGGTAAAATGCTGAGAAAATGCTCTAAAATGCATCCCAGGGCACGTATAGAACCCATATGGCTTTGGAGGCACAAGCTTAATTGAGTTATTTCCTAAATGGCTATTACTGTGCTGTCTTGTTCAGGAAAGATGTGCTGAAAGGATGCAAGGAAAACTAAAGTTGAATAGCAACAGTGGATTTCTTTCCTTAATCATAATTTCTGTTCAAACCATTATTGGATGGAAAAGTTGTGTAAAAAGACAAAAAATGTAAAATGCACTTCAGAGTATATAAAAAAAGTTATGGCTTCTTGACGAAGCTGAGAGTAAGGCAAAATGTGAGAAAATGAAGAAAAAAATAATATGCATGGTATGGGAACCCAAAAGGGAGGAGGGATTAGAGGAGAGGGCTGGAGGGTGAGCGAGGGGTGTTGAAACAGTAGGCCTAGTCATCACTTTATTTAAGAACAGACCTGTACATAGAGTTGTTGTAATGTATCATTGTTACAACTAAATGCCAGTAACTGTAAGTGTCCCTTTGTTAGACAGGTCAACAAAGTGTGGTATATAGGCCTGTTGTAATGTAAGAGCTTGTAGCTACAGGTTTGTCTGTGCGTACTACTCCTAAAAGTTTGCAGCACAAATAAAAGGTTTCTTAGGAGGTGTGGCACTGACAGGATGTTACTTACACTGGAAGTGCCAAGGGGGCTCCCAACTTGACATTTGCTGGGGGCCCCCAAAATGCTAACACCGGCTCTGATTCCACTCACTTACTGTAACTTCTTAAGAAATTTCTGTTGTCGCTAATAGCTCTTGAATAATTTGCACCACTCATTCCTTAAATTCTTCTCTTTTCAACAGGTCGTTGTGGAAGCTCCAGTGTCTCATTTCTATTTCATCACCCTGCATTTTTATCTTAGTTGTTATTGGTGCATAATCTGAAATAGTTATTAGATATATGTCAAAGCTTTCAATTAAATATACATGTTTTTGTGAAATATAATTTATGTCTAGTCTAGCCCAGTTATTATACCTTGGGGAATAATATGTACTACTACTACTACTGAATTCACGTTTTCCATACCAAATATTTTCATAAATTTCTTCAGAAATTTACCCTGTTTTGTTATATTTCCCTTCTATGTCCCCCAAATAAATTCTCACTGTTAAAATTCAAGTTGCAGTCCCCACCTATAAGTAATATTCCCTGCTGAAAGGTGATTATTTCTCACAAAACTTTCTTATGCCCCATAATAGTAGTTTTAGATGGAACATAAATACATGCCAGCATAATCCTCCTCCCTTTCTAGTAGCCTTTACTACAACAAATCTACCATTTATTATGCCTCCAGAATCTACTCCAACCCTATCGCACCACCAGACCACTAAGATCCAGCAACAAAAATCACTTGCAGATCACTAAAGCCAATAACTGTGCTGATGAAGCACTATTCTCTTGCACCATAGCCAAATTATGGAACTCCCTCCCACCCACAATTACCTCCATACCATCATGCACCCACTTCAAAACTTTACTAAAAGCGCACGTAAAAACATGCTGGCTATGCCCTTGCAACTCCCACTCTAATATCACCCACCCCATCTAACCACTACCTTTCTTTCCACTCCACTAGCTACCTTGATTATAGCAAGCTCAGATGCTCATAAGCCTAGTACTTATTATACAGCAGGAACTTCTTATTGTAACATTTGTTAATGTCTGTTATGTACTTCACAGATAAAGATTCTAGTTGTCTACTGATGTCATATGTTCTTCATCTGTAAATATGTTGTAAGTAATTGCTATGTAAATTGTTAATTGCTATGTAACCCAATGTAACTACTGTCTGTTTATTTTAACTGTGGAGCTTTTCTCCCCAGGCCTCCGCTGAAAATGGACCTACATCCAGTCAGACACTCCCGGTCAACAAATATAAATAAATAAATAAATAAAAAAAATAATATCTTTTTCCCCTCTAGTGTAAGCACTCCTCTTTCCTTTGTCCCTGATATTCTGCTGACTATCTTTCCTGAAATATATTCTTTATCAAATTCACATGCTCACTTTTTTCAAATGTGCCCCCTTTAGCATTACTATTTGCACTCTGCATTTCTTATTATAATTCAGTACTCTTACCTTGCTGTCTACACCTCTGATGCTATTCACATTCCAAAATAATGTTTAGCGTGGACATTATGATATGAAGTGCTTATTCCCACATTTTATATATGACAGCTTTTTTTAATGTATATTTCCATCTTCTGTGTTACATGTGCTCACTAATGTTTAGCAGATTGATCCTTTATACAATTGTTTTCTTGTCATCTCCATTTGAACCTATGTCACATTTAACAAGACTTTTTGTTTTAAGGAAAACACTGGAACAAAAAACAAGCACATCCCAGAACACCCCATAACCTATTAATTTAAAACAAACACAAAAAACTTCAAATAATGACATTTAACCCTCCTGATAGGAACAATTATTCCAAATCAACAGCTGCACCCCACCGGCATTAACTAATCTAAAATTAAAGTTATCCATGCTAAGGCACATGTTACAGCCCGTGTTCCTGCTTACACTATGTTCTTGTCTTATCTTTATTCCCCTCCATGATGTGAAAAAAGAGCTTATATACTTCCAGAAATCATTACGTTTTAGCCTTAAGAAAAGTTTCACTGGCTATCTTTAAATATAACTAAATTATACACTGTTGTAGTAAACAACTTAAATTATTTATTTGCCAGAATAGTTGCTATCTCTTATTCACTACAAATAATTTCAAACTTTATTTTTACTGAACTGCTTGCCGTTGTACTTTTTAATTTTATATATCTCTCAGTAAGCAATGTACAGACCTCTTGATTTATCCCTTTCAGTTTAGTCAGCTTATTTCAGTGGAAACATAAGAACAGACTGCAGGATTCAAGAAACTCCATGTAGGATTCATGTAGAACCTACATGGAATGTTCCATGTACATGAAGTTGCGCCTGTGGCGGTGCCGCACAATACATATTTATGAAGAGTGGTGCACTTAAACAAGGCTTTATGGTGCACACCAGTGTTTTTTAGGCTGAGAAACCTCTTTGGGAATGCAGACAGTATTCGTGTATAAGGTTGCTGTCTGCTGAATCTTGATTTTACTTAATAATTGAGGGACAGCACAGCAATTGCTTTCCCTTGTTCATAATTTGGCATGGTCTCAAACACATTTAAAGTGAGAAAAGTTGTACAAAGTAACATGCCATAGATATGTTATTCTGCATTTATTAATTTTATATATTTTATTGTTTGTCTTCTCTCTCTCTTTTTTATTTTTTTAACATCTTTGCCTGATGCTTTGCTCATTTGCATGACTGGACTAGCCATGTATCAGACATGACCAGACAGTCAAAAATAAAAACTGGATGGATTCAATTCATACCACTGGGCACTGATCAAACCCGATAAGTGAGGCTATGCAGCACTAACAATGTCAAGCTAACAATGAATACTAATATATGGGATGTTATGTAACTAATCCTGTGGTAATAGGTTGTAAATCTAAGTCCGGAGTGCAAATGGTTCTGGGTCCTAGTACAGGGTGAGCAAACTTTACTTTTACTTTGTTGACACTGCAGATTAGACAAATGAAGTGCAACATAGACAAGTGTTTTCTAAACTTTCTTGTGGCAAGAGCTGTAAGTTTAAAACTATTGTACACATAGTTCTGGATTCACAAACTGCATATTCCATACACTTTTAATGTTCATTCACATCATGTTATATTTGCTGTCACTCGTAACATCTGACATAGTGTAGCTGATATTAATATTTACATGTATGAGGGCTGAGACACTAATATTGTGTCAGTTATTTACCTATTCATTTATATGGGTATTGTACATATATTATCAAAAGTATGACTGTAGGTATAATGTGTACTATGTTCATGCAAGTATATTTCTGCAATCCCATTTGAATAGCAGAGTTACATAAATGGCTGTATATCAAATAACCTTGGAATTGTATTGCTTTTTATTTTTTGTGTTTTTTTAATTTTTTATTGCTCACTGTTGCACACCGCTTATCATCATGCAAACAGACAAACCCTGACTTACAGTGTTTGCATAATAGTAAGAGGTGCACAGATTTTTCTAATATAGCAAAAAACCAGACAGTGCACACTCCCAGTAAGCACAATACATACAATTAGTGTGAAAACATGATATTTAAAGTGGAAAATGGTGGAAAATGCTCATTATACATTGAGACTGAACTTTAGGAGACATGGCTGGTGTTGGAGAGGGTGAGCACTTCCAAGCACAATGTTGGGGTGTTCAGGAGTCCAAAGTCTTTGTTGGGCTCCTAGTTAAGGAGCATGGCCCACTCCTTTTGTAGAGGGACTATTCAGATTCTCTGTATAAGTCTGAAGCCCAAACTAGTTTGGCTAATCTTTGGCCAGTGCAACAGGTATCCCACACACTGGATAGCAATGCTGTCACCATTACAATGATCTCCATAGCAGGGGGAGGGATACCCTTGATCAGTGAATCAGGAAATGTAGAGCAGGGAGCACCCCACAGATGTGGAACAATGCATTTACCAGTTGTAAAAGCTATAGCTGAATACAGTCAAGACTGCTATTCATAATGGCATTCTGTTTTGTTTTTCTTTTTTCACAGCTGCTGAAGAATGTGATTTCAAAATGTGAGGTCTAATGGAGCATGCTTGGCAAGGATGAGAGAAGCATGTGGTATGTATGCATATAAAAAGAACTGCTAAAGATGGATTACTTGTTATTTCAGATAGTTGTATATAATTGAGCATGCATATCTCAACTATAAAAGAAAGTATGCGTGTCTTATTCTGTAGCACAAAGCAACCATTTCACATTCTCAAATAACAGTGTGCAGGCATGTATAAAGTGTAAAAGGAAAGTATGCACGCATTAGTCTGTAGTCCAAAAGAAAAGTACAGTAATACAGTAGTCAGTGGTTGTGGATTCAAAGACCCCATTTCCCAAATATACTATAGTGTGCACAATATTATGTTTCCATAATTATATATACAATACTGTTAGCTAGTCATCATAATAGCAAGTAACTTTAAGACCTCAATACCTCTGGCATGAATGGCCTGTTGTCAAGTGTAATCATGCATAAGTGCAATGTATGCACACATGAATGATTTCTGGCTGCAATCTGATGAATACTACAGTGCCCATCTGTTAGTAACTTGGTAGTCTTCAAAGTAATAAAGACATTTCTTAGGAGTCAGTAGTATTAAAAGCAAAACATAACAGAATAGAGTGAAATAATTGTAGAAGGTTTTTGGATATTAACTATGAAGTCAGTAATGTTTTCCTGTGTTTTTCTGTCACCCCACCACTTTTATTCTTTTTTATTGTTTAATTTGTTTTCATTGTACTATGTATAATTTTGTATTTCTTTGTTTTAATTTAATATTTCTAATTTTGTTTGTATTTGTTGTTATATACATTTCCTTTTATTATTGTTAATATTATATTTAATTTTTGTTTTTATTTGTTCATCTATTTATTTTTTATCTGTCTATTTTTTATTTTTATTTTTTTTTTATTTTATAATTGTATTTTATTTTTTTATTACTACAGCACAGCAGGGAAGGCAGGTCCCACATGATCCTCCTACTCTCACTCCACCGGCTACAGCACCAAGGCCCAGTATGTCTGGCTGCAGCCTGGCAGCACCCCATCTGCTCCACCTACACTACCTGGACCCTCAGGTAGTTCTGCTTCACAGGATAGGCCTGTGATCCCCTCTGGGAGCAGTGGAGGAGGGGGTGCATTTATCACCTGGAATGAGTTGCCAGGTATGGTGCGTAAGATTGTGCACTGCACAGTGGATACACATCTACACTAGATGGAATGCCTGTTCTCCATTGTGGCACAGAGTACCCATTGAAGATGCAAATGTTGGGCACTGCAGGGGACAGTAGTGACAGTCCACTGGGTGAGGACTCGATTCTCACTGTCACCTGTCCTGACATCCATGAGACCTTGATTTTCCGACTCTCAACCCAACCATGGTGTATACCCGACTCTTGTGTCCTTCACCATCCCTATATCTTGTCTTGTATGTCCTGTCAGCAATTGCTTCCTCGTCTTGCCAACTTGCCTGCCCCAGATATACCTATGTCCTTCCCCAACACTCCTTTCTCACCAGAAAAGAAAATGACACCTGTTCCAAAAAAAAAGTCCCATGCATACCTCTCCATTTTGCACATGTGTCTTCTTGACACACTTGATTCAGTCCAATTGGCTATACAGCATGATTATGTTGTTGCCACCTCTGTCTCTGGAGGTGGCAGTCCAAATTCAGCTAATATTGTATACATCTGATCAGTGTTTACTGTTGAAGAAATGGATAGCTATGGTTCTTTCCTATATCCTTCCTGCACATTCCTGCCCTCCTTTAATTTTGTTTTTTCCCCTGCTTGCTCTCCATTTCAAGATTTTCCTATCTTCCCCATTTCTTTTCTTTCAAGAATCAGTGTGCAATGGTGTGCATTGTGCAATATTGCTAAGCAATGGTAAAAGGCAGTAGTATCGATAAATGTATGTAAAATTATCATACAGACTTGTAAAATTCATACCTACTTCCCATTTTGAACCCAGTACCACCTGCCTCCAACAATAATGCCTTACCCTTACAGACACAGAGTCAATTCATTAGCAGGTGTATTTTATAAAGTCAGTATTAACTGCCACATTTTATCTTTATATTTTCCCTTTGTAATCCCTGCTGCCTGCTCCTTATATCACCAATGTCATATTTTCAACATTAACTGTGTGTGAAGCATCATTGTACAATAGACATTAATGTTCTATAAAGCTTTAGTGCACAATCCCCATGTATTTTTATAAAGCATGTGTGCACCATGGTGTGTATGGCACAGCCTTGCTAAGCAAAGCAAATAAAATATTATTAAATAACAGAAATGAGAATAGTGCTGAATAGTAGTAGCTACAGCTTTTTTTGGAACCAGTTCTATGTGGCCAAAAAAGGAACTTATGACTGCCTGAAGTCAATTACTACCTTCAGCCAAAGATTCAGTTAAGTACCAGATGTATGCAACAGCAGTGAAGTCTACAATTTTCTATTTAGTGTATAAAATACACCACCTGCATAACTAGCTCTGTAGCACCATCTGTTAATGCATTGCTGCAACCTTGTTTTGGTTTAGATGGTACTGGGTTCAAATACAGATGTATGTAACAGTTTCACATAATTTTAAGTGTAAATAAATATTATAAATTGGGATACTTATGAATATGTGCCATCGTTTTTGCGGAACATGGTAGTGGTTTCAAATACAGTTGTATTTGGTAGCTCTAATTGCTTTTTCCCATAGGCATGGGTCATTGCGAGATGTGCATCATTGTGCACCATCACTCACAGTTTCGCTAAAGAAAATAAATGGGGAAGACAGGAAAGTGGTGAAATGGGGAGCAAACAGGGTGAAAAACAAAGTGAAAGGAGGGCAGGAATGTGCAGGAAGAGTGTAGGAAAGAACCATAGCTATCCATTTCTGCAACAGAAAAACGTGATAATATATGAAGAATATTAGCTGGATTTGGACTGTGACCTCCAGAGACAGAGGTAACCACAATGCAATCATGTTGTATGGCCAATTGGACCAAATCAAGGGTGTCATGAAGACATGCGTGTGAAATGGAGAGCTATGTATGGGACAATATTTTTTAGGGACAGATGCCCTTTTTTCCTTTTTGGCAGAGAGAAAAGAATGTTGGGGTAAGGATCTAGGTATGTGTGGGTAAGGGAAGGTGGGTAGGTGAGGAAGCAATGGCAAACAGACAGGAGATACAAGAGAAGACACAGGGATGGTGAAGGACACAAGAGGGGGGGATGAACACTACGGATGGGGAGGGGGGCATCAAGATCCTATGGATGTCAAGTTTGGAAACGGTGAGAATCGAGTTCTCACCCAGTGGACTGTCATCACTGTCACCTCAGTGCACTGATGGCTGCAGTGTCTGATGTCTGCTTCTCTTTGTGTTATTCAGAACAACAATGGAGAGCAGTGTCTTCACCCAGAGTAGGCATGCACCAACTGTGTGGTGCACAATCTTACACACCAACCCTGGCAGTTCATCATGTGTAATAAAATCACCACTTCTGCCAATGCTCCCAGAAGAACTACTGGCTTATCCTGCAGGGCAGAACTACCTGAGGGCCCAGGTAGTGCAGGGTAGCAGAGGGCGTGCTACCAGGTTGTGTCCTTGATGTGTTGGGATGTGGTGTTGTAGTTGTTGGAGTGGGGGCAGGTGGCTCCCATAGGAAAGGTCTACTGTGCTGTGCTGTGGAAAAGAAGGAAAAAAAAAAAGAGCATAAGGGGTGGGGAGAGAGAAAAAAAGGGAGAACATTAGCAACATCATAAGTGACATGCAAATCAGTGATACAATTATTTCACTATATTATGTTACCTTTACTTTAAACAGTAGAAACTGAAAACAAACTTTTTTTATAATATTTCTGAATACACAGTTAATAACAGATGCACACTATAATTCAGATTTCAGCCAGCAATTCTTGATGTGTGCATATATTACCCATATTCAGGCTCCATTTCTACTAATTACATTTTCCAGCAGGCGATCTGTGCCACTGCTAGAGAGGTCTATGGTTACAGTGCAATAATGATGAAAACATAACAGTACTTGTTCATTTGGTAATTGTGGTGTTTGCACCTACAACTGTTGACTGCTCTCTGCTACCATAGTGTTTTGTGTTCCCACAGAGTACTGCATTCATACTTTCCTTTTACAGTTGTGACATGTATGCTCTATTTTATAGTACTGTAATCATATGGCTCAAACTCTTACAGCAATAAATGTGGACAAAGTTATATGTAACAGGGGCCAAAGTCCAACAAAATAGGGATGACTCTTACATATATGATCTTACAAACTTATTAAGGTGATATAGTTACACGTTTTGCACTTGCCTGACTTTTCTGAAGGGTCTGAGATCTGAATCTCACATGTCTGACATTGTTTAGTGACATCAGTCCTCATCCCTTTTGCAATTATTTGACTCAAAACCACAATTATATCTGCAACTATACAAAGAATGGGCATTCTGTGGAAATATATAGAGTTGACAGGTATGATGCATTACGTACCAACTAAGCTAATACCTCACAACTTCTTACAGCCAAAAATATGGACCAGGCAGTAAGCAATGTACAGACCTTTTGATTTATTCCTTTCAGTTTAGTCAGCTTATTTCAATGGAAACATAAGAACAGACTGCAGGATTCAAGAAACTCCATGTAGGATTCATGTAGAACCTACATGGAATGTTCCATGTACATGAAGTTGTGCCTGTGGCGGTGCCGCACAATACATATTTATGAAGAGTGGTGCACTTAAACAAGGCTTTATGGTGCACACCAGTGTTTTTTGGGCTGAGAAACCTCTTTGGGAATGCAGACAGTATTTGTGTATAAGGTTGCTGTCTGCTAAATCTTGATTTTACTTAATAATTGAGGGACAGCACAGCAATTGCTTTCCCTTGTTCATAATTTGGCATGGCCTCAAACACATTTAAAGTGAGAAAAGTTGTACAAAGGAACATGCCATAGATATGTTATTCTGCATTTATTAATTTTATATATTTTATTGTTTGTCTTCTCTCTCTCTTTTTTATTTTTTTAACATCTTTGCCTGATGCTTTGCTCATTTGCATGACTGGACTAGCCATGTATCAGACATGACCAGACAGTCAAAAATAAAAACTGGATGGATTCAATTAATACCACTGGGCACTGATCAAACCCGATAAGCGAGGCTATGCAGCACTAACAATGTCAAGCTAACAATGAATACTAATATATGGGATGTTATGTAACTAATCCTGTGGTAATAGGTTGTAAATCTAAGTCCGGAGTGCAAATGGTTCTGGGTCCTAGTACAGGGTGAGCAAACTTTACTTTTACTTTGTTGACACTGCAGATTAGACAAATGAAGTGCAACATAGACAAGTGTTTTCTAAACTTTCTTGTGGCAAGAGCTGTAAGTTTAAAACTATTGTACACATAGTTCTGGATTCACAAACTGCATATTCCATACACTTTTAATGTTCATTCACATCATGTTATATTTGCTGTCACTCGTAACATCTGACATAGTGTAGCTGATATTAATATTTACATGTATGAGGGCTGAGACACTAATATTGTGTCAGTTATTTACCTATTCATTTATATGGGTATTGTACATATATTATCAAAAGTATGACTGTAGGTATAATGTGTACTATGTTCATGCAAGTATATTTCTGCAATCCCATTTGAATAGCAGAGTTACATAAATGGCTGTATATCAAATAACCTTGGAATTGTATTGCTTTTTATTTTTTGTGTTTTTTTAATTTTTTATTGCTCACTGTTGCACACCGCTTATCATCATGCAAACAGACAAACCCTGACTTACAGTGTTTGCATAATAGTAAGAGGTGCACAGATTTTTCTAATATAGCAAAAAAACAGACAGTGCACACTCTCAGTAAGCACAATACATACAATTAGTGTGAAAACATGATATTTAAAGTGGAAAATGGTGGAAAATGCTCATTATACATTGAGACTGAACTTTAGGAGACATGGCTGGTGTTGGAGAGGGTGAGCACTTCCAAGCACAATGTTGGGGTGTTCAGGAGTCCAAAGTCTTTGTTGGGCTCCTAGTTAAGGAGCATGGCCCACTCCTTTTGTAGAGGGACTATTCAGATTCTCTGTATAAGTCTGAAGCCCAAACTAGTTTGGCTAATCTTTGGCCAGTGCAACAGGTATCCCACACACTGGATAGCAATGCTGTCACCATTACAATGATCTCCATAGCAGGGGGAGGGATACCCTTGATCAGTGAATCAGGAAATGTAGAGCAGGGAGCACCCCACAGATGTGAAACGATGCATTTACCAGTTGTAAAAGCTATAGCTGAATACAGTCAAGACTGCTATTCATAATGGCATTCTGTTTTGTTTTTCTTTTTTCACAGCTGCTGAAGAATGTGATTTCAAAATGTGAGGTCTAATGGAGCATGCTTGGCAAGGATGAGAGAAGCATGTGGTATGTATGCATATACAAAGAACTGCTAAAGATGGATTACTTGTTATTTCAGATAGTTGTATATAATTGAGCATGCATATCTCAACTATAAAAGAAAGTATGCATGTCTTATTCTGTAGCACAAAGCAACCATTTCACATTCTCAAATAACAGTGTGCAGGCATGTATAAAGTGTAAAAGGAAAGTATGCACGCATTAGTCTGTAGTCCAAAAGAAAAGTACAGTAATACAGTAGTCAGTGGTTGTGGATTCAAAGACCCCATTTCCCAAATATACAATAGTGTGCACAATATTATGTTTCCATAATTATATATACAATACTGTTAGCTAGTCATCATAATAGCAAGTAACTTTAAGACCTCAATACCTCTGGCATGAATGGCCTGTTGTCAAGTGTAATCATGCATAAGTGCAATGTATGCACACATGAATGATTGCTGGCTGCAATCTGATGAATACTACAGTGCCCATCTGTTAGTAACTTGGTAGTCTTCAAAGTAATAAAGACATTTCTTAGGAGTCAGTAGTGTTAAAAGCAAAACATAACAGAATAGAGTGAAATAATTGTAGAAGGTTTTTGGATATTAACTATGAAGTCAGTAATGTTTTCCTGTGTTTTTCTGTCACCCCACCACTTTTATTCTTTTTTATTGTTTAATTTGTTTTCATTTTACTATGTATAATTTTGTATTTCTTTGTTTTAATTTATTATTTCTAATTTTGTTTGTATTTGTTGTTATATACATTTCTTTTTATTATTGTTAATATTATATTTAATTTTTGTTTTTATTTGTTCATCTATTTATTTTTTATCTGTCTATTTTTTATTTTTATTTTTTTTATTTTATAATTGTATTTTATTTTTTTATTACTACAGCACAGCAGGGAAGGCAGGTCCCACATGATCCTCCTACTCTCACTCCACCGGCTACAGCACCAAGGCCCAGTATGTCTGGCTGCAGCCTGGCAGCACCCCCTCTGCTCCACCTACACTACCTGGACCCTCAGGTAGTTCTGCCTCACAGGATAGGCCTGTGATCCCCTCTGGGAGCAGTGGAGGAGGGGGTGCATTTATCACCTGGAATGAGTTGCCAGGTATGGTGCGTAAGATTGTGCACTGCACAGTGGATACACATCTACACTAGATGGAATGCCTGTTCTCCATTGTGGCACAGAGTACCCATTGAAGATGCAAATGTTGGGCACTGCAGGGGACAGTGGTGACAGTCCACTGGGTGAGGACTCGATTCTCACTGTCACCTGTCCTGACATCCATGAGACCTTGATTTTCCGACTCTCAACCCAACCATGGTGTATACCCAACTCTTGTGTCCTTCACCATCCCTATATCTTGTCTTGTATGTCCTGTCAGCAATTGCTTCCTCGTCTTGCCAACTTTCCTGCCCCAGATATACCTATGTCCTTCCCCAACACTCCTTTCTCACCAGAAAAGAAAATGACACCTGTTCCAAAAAAAAAGTCTCATGCATACCTCTCCATTTTGCACATGTGTCTTCTTGACACACTTGATTCGGTCCAATTGGCTATACAGCATGATTATGTTGCTGCCACCTCTGTCTCTGGAGGTGGCAGTCCAAATTCAGCTAATATTGTATACATCTGATCAGTGTTTACTGTTGAAGAAATGGATAGCTATGGTTCTTTCCTATATCCTTCCTGCACATTCCTGCCCTCCTTTAATTTTGTTTTTTCCCCTGCTTGCTCTCCATTTCAAGATTTTCCTATCTTCCCCATTTCTTTTCTTTCAAGAATCAGTGTGCAATGGTGTGCATTGTGCAATATTGCTAAGCAATGGTAAAAGGCAGTAGTATCGATAAATGTATGTAAAATTATCATACAGACTTGTAAAATTCATACCTACTTCCCATTTTGAACCCAGTACCACCTGCCTCCAACAATAATGCCTTACCCTTACAGACACAGAGTCAATTCATTAGCAGGTGTATTTTATAAAGTCAGTATTAACTGCCACATTTTATCTTTATATTTTCCCTTTGTAATCCCTGCTGCCTGCTCCTTATATCACCAATGTCATATTTTCAACATTAACTGTGTGTGAAGCATCATTGCACAATAGACATTAATGTTCTATAAAGCTTTAGTGCACAATCCCCATGTATTTTTATAAAGCATGTGTGCACCATGGTGTGTATGGCACAGCCTTGCTAAGCAAAGCAAATAAAATATTATTAAATAACAGAAATGAGAATAGTGCTGAATAGTAGTAGCTACAGCTTTTTTTGGAACCAGTTCTATGTGGCCAAAAAAGGAACTTATGACTGCCTGAAGTCAATTACTACCTTCAGCCAAAGATTCAGTTAAGTACCAGATGTATGCAACAGCAGTGAAGTCTACAATTTTCTATTTAGTGTATAAAATACACCACCTGCATAACTAGCTCTGTAGCACCATCTGTTAATGCATTGCTCCAACCTTGTTTTGGTTCAGATGGTACTGGGTTCAAATACAGATGTATGTAACAGTTTCACATAATTTTAAGTGTAAATAAATATTATAAATTGGGATACTTATGAATATGTGCCATCGTTTTTGCGGAACATGGTAGTGGTTTTAAATACAGTTGTATTTGGTAGCTCTAATTGCTTTTTCCCATAGGCATAGGTCATTGCGAGATGTGCATCATTGTGCACCATCACTCACAGTTTCGCTAAAGAAAATAAATGGGGACGACAGGAAAGTGGTGAAATGGGGAGCAAACAGGGTGAAAAACAAAGTGAAAGGAGGGCAGGAATGTGCAGGAAGAGTGTAGGAAAGAACCATAGCTATCCATTTCTGCAACAGAAAAACGTGATAATATATGAAGAATATTAGCTGGATTTGGACTGTGACCTCCAGAGACAGAGGTAACCACAATGCAATCATGTTGTATGGCCAATTGGACCAAATCAAGGGTGTCATGAAGACATGCGTGTGAAATGGAGAGCTATGTATGGGACAATATTTTTTAGGGACAGATGCCCTTTTTTCCTTTTTGGCAGAGAGAAAAGAATGTTGGGGTAAGGATCTAGGTATGTGTGGGTAAGGGAAGGTGGGTAGGTGAGGAAGCAATGGCAAACAGACAGGAGATACAAGAGAAGACACAGGGATGGTGAAGGACACAAGAGGGGGGATGAACACTACGGATGGGGAGGGGGGCATCAAGATCCTATGGATGTCAAGTTTGGAGACGGTGAGAATCGAGTTCTCACCCAGTGGACTGTCATCACTGTCACCTCAGTGCACTGATGGCTGCAGTGTCTGATGTCTGCTTCTCTTTGTGTTATTCAGAACAACAATGGAGAGCAGTGTCTCCACCCAGAGTAGGCATGCACCAACTGTGTGGTGCACAATCCTACACACCAACCCTGGCAGTTCATCATGTGTAATAAAATCACCACTTCTGCCAATGCTCCCAGAAGAACTACTGGCTTATCCTGCAGGGCAGAACTACCTGAGGGCCCAGGTAGTGCAGGGTAGCAGAGGGCGTGCTACCAGGTTGTGTCCTTGACGTGTTGGGATGTGGTGTTGTAGCTGTTGAAGTGGGGGCAGGTGGCTCCCATAGGAAAGGTCTACCGTGCTGTGCTGTGGAAAAGAAGGAAAAAAAAAAGAGCATAAGGGGTGGGGAGAGAGAAAAAAAGGGAGAACATTAGCAACATCATAAGTGACATGCAAATCAGTGATACAATTATTTCACTATATTATGTTACCTTTACTTTAAACAGTAGAAACTGAAAACAAACTTTTTTTATAATATTTCTGAATACACAGTTAATAACAGATGCACACTATAATTCAGATTTCAGCCAGCAATTCTTGATGTGTGCATATATTACCCATATTCAGGCTCCATTTCTACTAATTACATTTTCCAGCAGGCGATCTGTGCCACTGCTAGAGAGGTCTATGGTTACAGTGCAATAATGATGAAAACATAACAGTACTTGTTCATTTGGTAATTGTGGTGTTTGCACCTACAACTGTTGACTGCTCTCTGCTACCATAGTGTTTTGTGTTCCCACAGAGTACTGCATTCATACTTTCCTTTTACAGTTGTGACATGTATGCTCTATTTTATAGTACTGTAATCATATGGCTCAAACTCTTACAGCAATAAATGTGGACAAAGTTATATGTAACAGGGGCCAAAGTCCAACAAAATAGGGATGACTCTTACATATATGATCTTACAAACTTATTAAGGTGATATAGTTACACGTTTTGCACTTGCCTGACTTTTCTGAAGGGTCTGAGATCTGAATCTCACATGTCTGACATTGTTTAGTGACATCAGTCCTCATCCCTTTTGCAATTATTTGACTCAAAACCACAATTATATCTGCAACTATACAAAGAATGGGCATTCTGTGGAAATATATAGAGTTGACAGGTATGATGCATTACGTACCAACTAAGCTAATACCTCACAACTTCTTACAGCCAAAAATATGGACCAGGCAGTAAGCAATGTACAGACCTTTTGATTTATTCCTTTCAGTTTAGTCAGCTTATTTCAATGGAAACATAAGAACAGACTGCAGGATTCAAGAAACTCCATGTAGGATTCATGTAGAACCTACATGGAATGTTCCATGTACATGAAGTTGTGCCTGTGGCGGTGCCACGCAATACATATTTATGAAGAGTGGTGCACTTAAACAAGGCTTTATGGTGCACACCAGTGTTTTTTAGGCTGAGAAACCTCTTTGGGAATGCAGACAGTATTCGTGTATAAGGTTGCTGTCTGCTAAATCTTGATTTTACTTAATAATTGAGGGACAGCACAGCAATTGCTTTCCCTTGTTCATAATTTGGCATGGTCTCAAACACATTTAAAGTGAGAAAAGTTGTACAAAGGAACATGCCATAGATATGTCATTCTGCATTTATTAATTTTATATATTTTATTGTTTTTCTTTTCTCTCTCTTTTTTATTTTTTTAACATCTTTGCCTGATGCTTTGCTCATTTGCATGACTGGACTAGCCATGTATCAGACATGACCAGACAGTCAAAAATAAAAACTGGATGGATTCAATTAATACCACTGGGCACTGATCAAACCCGATAAGCGAGGCTATGCAGCACTAACAATGTCAAGCTAACAATGAATACTAATATATGGGATGTTATGTAACTAATCCTGTGGTAATAGGTTGTAAATCTAAGTCCGGAGTGCAAATGGTTCTGGGTCCTAGTACAGGGTGAGCAAACTTTACTTTTACTTTGTTGACACTGCAGATTAGACAAATGAAGTGCAACATAGACAAGTGTTTTCTAAACTTTCTTGTGGCAAGAGCTGTAAGTTTAAAACTATTGTACACATAGTTCTGGATTCACAAACTGCATATTCCATACACTTTTAATGTTCATTCACATCATGTTATATTTGCTGTCACTCGTAACATCTGACATAGTGTAGCTGATATTAATATTTACATGTATGAGGGCTGAGACACTAATATTGTGTCAGTTATTTACCTATTCATTTATATGGGTATTGTACATATATTATCAAAAGTATGACTGTAGGTATAATGTGTACTATGTTCATGCAAGTATATTTCTGCAAACCCATTTGAATAGCAGAGTTACATAAATGGCTGTATATCAAATAACCTTGGAATTGTATTGCTTTTTAATTTTTGTGTTTTTTTAATTTTTTTATTGCTCACTGTTGCACACCACTTATCATCATGCAAACAGACAAACCCTGACTTACAGTGTTTGCATAATAGTAAGAGGTGCACAGATTTTTCTAATATAGCAAAAAAACAGACAGTGCACACTCTCAGTAAGCACAATACATGCAATTAGTGTGAAAACATGATATTTAAAGTGGAAAATGGTGGAAAATGCTCATTATACATTGAGACTGAACTTTAGGAGACATGGCTGGTGTTGGAGAGGGTGAGCACTTCCAAGCACAATGTTGGGGTGTTCAGGAGTCCAAAGTCTTTGTTGGGCTCCTAGTTAAGGAGCATGGCCCACTCCTTTTGTAGAGGGACTATTCAGATTCTCTGTATAAGTCTGAAGCCCAAACTAGTTTGGCTAATCTTTGGCCAGTGCAACAGGTATCCCACACACTGGATAGCAATGCTGTCACCATTACAATGATCTCCATAGCAGGGGGAGGGATACCCTTGATCAGTGAATCAGGAAATGTAGAGCAGGGAGCACCCCACAGATGTGAAACGATGCATTTACCAGTTGTAAAAGCTATAGCTGAATACAGTCAAGACTGGTATTCATAATGGCATTCTGTTTTGTTTTTCTTTTTTCACAGCTGCTGAAGAATGTGATTTCAAAATGTGAGGTCTAATGGAGCATGCTTGGCAAGGATGAGAGAAGCATGTGGTATGTATGCATATACAAAGAACTGCTAAAGATGGATTACTTGTTATTTCAGATAGTTGTATATAATTGAGCATGCATATCTCAACTATAAAAGAAAGTATGCATGTCTTATTCTGTAGCACAAAGCAACCATTTCACATTCTCAAATAACAGTGTGCAGGCATGTATAAAGTGTAAAAGGAAAGTATGCACGCATTAGTCTGTAGTCCAAAAGAAAAGTACAGTAATACAGTAGTCAGTGGTTGTGGATTCAAAGACCCCATTTCCCAAATATACAATAGTGTGCACAATATTATGTTTCCATAATTATATATACAATACTGTTAGCTAGTCATCATAATAGCAAGTAACTTTAAGACCTCAATACCTCTGGCATGAATGGCCTGTTGTCAAGTGTAATCATGCATAAGTGCAATGTATGCACACATGAATGATTGCTGGCTGCAATCTGATGAATACTACAGTGCCCATCTGTTAGTAACTTGGTAGTCTTCAAAGTAATAAAGACATTTCTTAGGAGTCAGTAGTGTTAAAAGCAAAACATAACAGAATAGAGTGAAATAATTGTAGAAGGTTTTTGGATATTAACTATGAAGTCAGTAATGTTTTCCTGTGTTTTTCTGTCACCCCACCACTTTTATTCTTTTTGCTGTTTAATTGTTTTCATTTTACTATGTATAATTTTGTATTTCTTTGTTTTAATTTATTATTTCTAATTTTGTTTGTATTTGTTGTTATATACATTTCTTTTTATTATTGTTAATATTATATTTAATTTTTGTTTTTATTTGTTCATCTATTTATTTTTTATCTGTCTATTTTTTATTTATTTATTTTTTTTATTTTATAATTGTATTTTATTTTTTTATTACTACAGCACAGCAGGGAAGGCAGGTCCCACATGATCCTCCTACTCTCACTCCACCGGCTACAGTACCAAGGCCCAGTATGTCTGGCTGCAGCCTGGCAGCACCCCCTCTGCTCCACCTACACTACCTGGACCCTCAGGTAGTTCTGCCTCACAGGATAGGCCTGTGATCCCCTCTGGGAGCAGTGGAGGAGGGGGTGCATTTATCACCTGGAATGAGTTGCCAGGTATGGTGCGTAAGATTGTGCACTGCACAGTGGATACACATCTACACTAGATGGAATGCCTGTTCTCCATTGTGGCACAGAGTACCCATTGACGATGCAAATGGTGGGCACTGCAGGGGACAGTGGTGACAGTCCACTGGGCGAGGACTCGATTCTCACTGTCACCTGTCCTGACATCTACGAGACCTTGATTTTCCGACTCTCAACCCAACCATGGTGTATACCCAACTCTTGTGTCCTTCACCATCCCTATATCTTGTCTTGTATGTCCTGTCAGCAATTGCTTCCTCATCTTGCCAACTTTCCTGCCCCAGATATACCTATGTCCTTCCCCAACACTCCTTTCTCACCAGAAAAGAAAATGACACCTGTTCCAAAAAAAAAAAAAGTCCCATGCATACCTCTCCATTTTGCACATGTGTCTTCTTGACACACTTGATTCAGTCCAATTGGCTATACAACATGATTATGTTGTTGCCACCTCTGTCTCTGGAGGTGGCAGTCCAAATTCAGCTAATATTGTATACATCTGATCAGTGTTTACTGTTGAAGAAATGGATAGCTATGGTTCTTTCCTATATCCTTCCTGCACATTCCTGCCCTCCTTTCATTTTGATTTTTCCCCTGCTTGCTCTCCATTTCAAGATTTTCCTATCTTCCCCATTTCTTTTCTTTCAAGAATCAGTGTGCAATGGTGTGCATTGTGCAATATTGCTAAGCAATGGTAAAAGGCAGTAGTATCAATAAATGTATGTAAAATTATCATACAGACTTGTAAAATTCATACCTACTTCCCATTTTGAACCCAGTACCACCTGCCTCCAACAATAATGCATTACCCTTACAGACACAGAGTCAATTCATTAGCAGGTGTATTTTATATAGTCAGTATTAACTGCCACATTTTATCTTTATATTTTCCCTTTGTAATCCCTGCTGCCAGCTCCTTATATCACCAATGTCATATTTTCAACATTAACTGTGTGTGAAGCATCATTGCACAATAGACATTAATGTTCTATAAAGCTTTAGTGCACAATCCCCATGTATTTTTATAAAGCATGTGTGCACCATTGTGTGTATGGCACAGCCTTGCTAAGCAAAGCAAATAAAATATTATTAAATAACAGAAATGAGAATAGTGCTGAATAGTAGTAGCTACAGCTTTTTTTGGAACCAGTTCTATGTGGCCAAAAAAGGAACTTATGACTGCCTGAAGTCAATTACTACCTTCAGCCAAAGATTCAGTTAAGTACCAGATGTATGCAACAGCAGTGAAGTCTACAATTTTCTATTTAGTGTATAAAATACACCACCTGCTTAACTAGCTCTGTAGCACCATCTGTTAATGCATTTCTCCAACCTTGTTTTGGTTCCGATGGTACTGGGTTCAAATACAGATGTATGTAACAGTTTCACATAATTTTAAGTGTAAATAAATATTATAAATTGGGATACTTATGAATATGTGCCATCATTTTTGCGGAACATGCTAGTGGTTTCAAATACAGTTGTATTTGGTAGCTCTAATTGCTTTTTCCCATAGGCAGAGGTCATTGCGAGATGTGCATCATTGTGCACCATCACTCACAGTTTCGCTAAAGAAAATAAATGGGGAAGATAGGAAAGTGATGAAATGGGGAGTAAACAGGGTGAAAAATAAAATGAAAGGAGGGCAGGAATGTGCAGGAAGAGTGTAGGAAAGAACCATAGCTATCCATTTCTGCAACAGAAAAACGTGATAATATATGAAGAATATTAGCTGGATTTGGACTGTGACCTCCAGAGACAGAGGTAACCACAATGCAATCATGTTGTATGGCCAATTGGACCAAATCAAGGGTGTCATGAAGACATGCGTGTGAAATGGAGAGCTATGTATGGGACAATATTTTTTAGGGACAGGTGCCCTTTTTTTCCTTTTTGGCAGAGAGAAAAGAATGTTGGGGTAAGGATCTATGTATGTGTGGGTAAGGGAAGGTGGGTAGGTGAGGAAGCAATGGCAAACAGACAGGAGATACAAGAGAAGACACAGGGATGGTGAAGGACACAAGAGGGGGGCTGAACACTACAGATGGGGAGGGGGGCATCAAGATCCTATGGATGTCAAGTTTGGAGATGGTGAGAATCGAGTTATCACCCAGTGGACTGTCATCACTGTCATCTCAGTGCACTGATGGCTGCAGTGCCTGATGTCTGCTTCTCTTTGTGTTATTCAGAACAACAATGGAGAGCAGTGTCTCCACCCAGAGTAGGCATGCACCAACTGTGTGGTGCACAATCCTACACACCAACCCTGGCAGTTCATCATGTGTAATAAAATCACCACTTCTGCCAATGCTCCCAGAGGAACTACTGGCTTATCCTGCAGGGCAGAACTACCTGAGGGCCCAGGTAGTGCAGGGTAGCAGAGGGCATGCTACCAGGTTGTGTCCTTGATGTGTTGGGATGTGGTGTTGTAGCTGGTGGAGTGGGGGCAGGTGGCTCCGATAGGAAAGGTCTACCGTGCTGTGCTGTGGAAAAGAAGGAAAAAAAAAGAGCATAAGGGGTGGGGAGAGAGAAAAAAAGGGAGAACATTAGCAACATCATAAGTGACATGCAAATCAGTGATACAATTATTTCACTATATTATGTTACCTTTACTTTAAACAGTAGAAACTGAAAACAAACTTTTTTTATAATATTTCTGAATACACAGTTAATAACAGATGCACACTATAATTCAGATTTCAGCCAGCAATTCTTGATGTGTGCATATATTACTCATATTCAGGCTCCATTTCTACTAATTACATTTTCCAGCAGGCGATCTGTGCCACTGCTAGAGAGGTCTATGGTTACAGTGCAATAATGATGAAAACATAACAGTATTTGTTCATTTGGTAATTGTGGTGTTTGCACCTACAACTGTTGACTGGTCTCTGCTACCATAGTGTTTTGTGTTCCCACAGAGTACTGCATTCATACTTTCCTTTTACAGTTGTGACATGTATGCTCTATTTTATAGTACTGTAATCATATGGCTCAAACTCTTACAGCAATAAATGTGGACAAAGTTATATGTAACAGGGGCCAAAGTCCAACAAAATAGGGATGACTCTTACATATATGATCTTACAAACTTATTAAGGTGATATAGTTACACGTTTTGCACTTGCCTGACTTTTCTGAAGGGTCTGAGATCTGAATCTCACATGTCTGACATTGTTTAGTGACATCAGTCCTCATCTCTTTTGCAATTATTTGACTCAAAACCACAATTATATCTGTAACTATACAAAGAATGGGCATTCTGTGGAAATATATAGAGTTGACAGGTATGATGCATTACGTACCAACTAAGCTAATACCTCACAACTTCTTACAGCCAAAAATATGGACCAGGCAGTAAATAATGAGGGTAAAAAGGAGCACAAATAGCAACACATTGTACATATTCTTCTACAACCCTAGAAAAGTGATACAGTAACACTCTTTGCATTAGCACAGATGTTCTGAAAGGTATGAAGTATGACACACAAATGTCATTTTCTAACTGCAGTCCTCAATGCTTTGGCTAAGATTTGCCAGACAAACACAGTTTATGAGAAAGAAACCAAAACTATGAGGCAACAATCTGAACATTCTGCAAAACCTGTACAGTCTGAGAGGTATTATGAAGTAGTTTAACTTCTTTTAACTTTTAATGCTACAACAGCAGTATTGTTGTGATGCATACATACCACATGCTGCTCCCATCCATGCCAATCTGCTTTCCTGGGCTCTAACAGTCAGATCATGATCTGCCTCAGCTGTGGAAAAAAAAAACAGAACAGAACAGAATGCAATTATGAATACCAAGATTTACTATATGCGGCTTTAAACTATTACAAGTAATGTCTGAAAGTCACACTTACACATCTGTGGCATGCCACCAGTCCAGCATTTCTCAATCCAACGGTTCAGGGTATCTATCCTCCTCATCCTGATGTCTCAGTAGTGGTTCCTACACTGTTCACCAGTGTAGGAGGTTACTGGTAGCACTGGTCAGAGCTCGGGCCAGACTATTCCATGCCTCTGTCCTTGATTGTGAGCCATGATGGAGCCAGGGCTCATGTTCATTCACTAGGAGTCCAACAAACACTTTGGACTCCTGGACACCCCACCTTTGAGCCCTAAATCTCAAACCCTCTCCAGAAACATCTTTCATATCTGTCACAGACCAAGACCAGTATTTTCCCACCAACTGCATGTATTGCATTTACTCATAGTGCAGACTTTTTGATTTAGCAACATTTGAAAAAGATGCAATAGTGAAACGTGTTTGCGTGATGGTAAGTGATGCAGAAGTTTAGTAACTATTTTAATTTTTATGTTATTTGAGATACAGGCAATTCTGTAACTGTGTTGCTCCAATGTGAAGTGCATGCCAAGCCACATAGCAGAAATATACTTGCCTGAACATAGTACACATTCTACCCACAGTCATACTTTTGCTATTAACTAGACAATACATGGATTAATAAATAATTACAAAACCGACTCAATATTACTGTGTCAGTCCCAAGTCATATAAATATTATATAAGCTACACTAGGTCAACTGTTATAAGTGAAAGTGATAATAATGTGAATTAGAACAGCATTAAAATTGAAGGGCATATGCTGTATTCGAACCTTGGACCATACAGATGTCAGCCCTGCACTGACAGCTATTGCCACAGGAAAGTTGAGAAATCCCTTCTGTATGCGTCAGTTCACTGCTAAATACTGCAATGTCACAACAGTAAAACAAAGACTGTACAGCTCGGACTCGGACTCAAACCCTGGATCATCTAGACTTCAGATTTAGACTTAACACCTGCTGCCACAGAGTAAGTTACATAACATCCCCTAAGTTCATATTTATTGTTAAGTTCTCACTGTTAACCACAGCACAACAGCACTTAGCGGGTATGCTCAATGCACAATTACATTAATAGAAAGCATCCGGTTTCTATTTTTGGCTGTCTAGGTCCTGTCTGCTACCTGGGTGGTCCAGTCATCCATTCTGCAATGCTGCTCTACATGCAAAGCTGATTAACATAGCCAAACCTGATTGTGCTAAGTGGTGTATCATGCAAACAATACTTCCCATCATCCACTAAAGTAAGACAGAAGGAGAAAAACAAAAGGGGAAATACAGTTTGTTACTACACAGGAGGTATGTTTGCAGAGGTCTAGATTTCAAATCTCACTCAGTGCACTTTCAGAAAACAGGATAGGTGCCTTATCTCTGTTTGCCAGACAAACAGCTTGACACCGAACAACTTTAAGTTATCCATCACACAACAATCTTTGACAATGTATTTTAACGGATATCAAGCCATCAGCTGTTATTTATAGATATAGTAGATGAATAGATTTGGATGTACTGCATTGAGTCATCACACAACCTGTTAGGACTATTGTTTGAAATTATATCAATCTGTGTTGCTTGGCCATTCAGCAGTTATCTGACCAGTATACAGACATATACAGTGTGAAAGCCAGTCTGCTTCATTTACCTTACATTGTGTGTATATATTAACTGGGAATAGTATGATGTGCCATTGTCAGCAAATGAAGGCCAGGTTGGATGGCACAAAAATGCATGTGCTGCTCTTTTGGTGGTGGGAGAAAAGGTGAATTCCTGTTATGGCACATCAAGGGGGTGGGCCAAGCTGAAGTCATATTATGGCACAACTTCCTATGTAAAGATATTTCATTATAAACAGATGATGGTAAACTGAGGTCATACATTGATCACTAGTACTTTGGAGAGTTATGAATGTATGAATCTTACATGCCTGAAGATTACTACTTTCTAATGGACACATACAAGAGAAATAACTCTGTCACATGTTACTTGACTTTGTGAATATATTTCCCACCTTTTACCTGCTTACTGTACCACTTGATGAAATACAAGCACATGTCATAATAGTATTATACATTACAGTATGTGTTCAGGGCATACCTTGTAAATACTGTGTCTGTACTCCACACTTTTTGAAATCCCCAGGAAAAACCAGCATGGAGTCTGCATTGGTGCTTTATATCTTGTTGAGTAGCTTCACAAGATTGATTGATTAGCATGCAATTCACTTGCTTATGCAGTAATTAGCATTTCCAGAGCACAGACTAAGACAGATGCAATCCATTAATAATGTACTCCATTATAAAAAGGCAAATGTGTAGCTAATTAAACTGATGTTGACGAGAGTTAGTACATTGTTTAACTCACTAAGACAACTGTATTGTTTCACAGTATATCTCTACAGAGGAGTATTGCACTCCAGCATGTATGTTCCAGTTTTGTTACCTACATAATGCATATGCTGGAATGTAGTTAAGAATAAATGTGAAGTAATAGCTTTCACACTTTAATCTGTATGCATTACTTAGAGGTGTAATGATGGCATGGCCTTGGTTGGCAAGCCATTTCAGAGGTACACAGCATTGAGTATAACTGAAAAGGGAATGCTGTGTTATAAATATGTACACTTGTTACATGGACAGGTCCTTTGATAGCACTTTTATCATTTCAAAGATGTTTTGTTAGCACAATGGGTCCTTAGCCTGTCATTTTGTTGGGGGGTGTGGGTCAAAGATGAGTCAGTGCTAGGGCACTAACTAGACTGGACTGTTATTTTGGGTGGGTGAGCATATTTTACTTACTGCTATGGCACAAACTATATGTTTCTCTTGTTAGTCTCCTTCTTTTGTATCCTCTGTCTTGTTATTTTTTGAAATACGCAGACTGTCATGTTTATCCAAGGGGTAATACTGACAGCCTTCTTTTATGCTTCATCTGGAAACAGTTAATTTGTATTTATGTGATCCTCATATGTATTGTCATTCTTTTGTCTTGTAGGACACAATATGTCTGCTCATCATAGGCCCCCATTTACAGATGCAGAGAATAATCTGATAATTAATGCCTTAAGGCAGCATGCTGTTGTGCTGCTGTCTAGGGGGTGGGCCAACATGGCTGAGCACATAGCCCTCTAGGATAAATTAGTGGCCAACATTAACGTGCTGGGCGACACAGTTGCACATATGAGCAGGTGTGTCACAGAGCCACAGACATGGTAACTGCTGCATGTAGCCGTGCAGCTGCAGTGGCATGCTGTCATCAAGTCACAGGTGGAGGCCCTGCTGCAGAACCCCCTCTCACTGCCGCTGAGGAATTCCTGGGGAACATTGCCACCCAGGACAGCTCCCAGCAATCCATGACACAGTATGTTCTGGATGTGGGCACAACTTCTGCATTCCAAGAGGAGTTTCCAGGTGTGTTTCGTTAGATGATAATGAGAATACTGTGGCACAGTGCATTAACGTGTCTGTGTCACTTGTTTGTTGGGTTGGGTGGATTTAGCATTGCTACAGTTATAAACTTAATTTGAAGTTGTCAGCTACATTCTTGTTGACATTTGAGGTATCGCAGATATAGACGTGTAAATATATTACCCCCTGTTTTACTGTTAAATGTGATGATGTTTCATTACCTCTTGCTTTACTTATTTCAGGGCCATCAGGAATACAGAGAGGCAGGCCTCCTACAGATGGTAAGCCTAATGCATATATCTCAGTACTGTAAATACATTTCAAGATATATAATGTGTCCTCTCAGGCCTGTTGTATGTATTGTTGTACTTTCTATAATAGTGATTGCAGTATACTTTTTTAGCATGTATTGCAGCATAGTAGTGCAGGTATTAATGTATTCCTGTTTTCTCTCTTTTTATCACAGGTGAGCATGACAGTGGGAGTATGGGCACTCTGACTCTTGATGTCAGTGAATCAACAGACACTGATGATGTTGGTGGCCAAATTGAGGCACAGTTTGGGGGTGCAGAGGTAGAATTTGGCATGGAGGTTGACATCCATTGACTCTCTTCATTTTCCCCAGACACAGGCAGTAGGCCTATGCCTA
Organism: Protopterus annectens; assembly: GCF_019279795.1. Taxonomy (NCBI): domain Eukaryota; kingdom Metazoa; phylum Chordata; order Ceratodontiformes; family Protopteridae; genus Protopterus; species Protopterus annectens. The sequence goes on from NC_056731.1 coordinate 1,421,843,482, forward strand.
CCCAGTCCACTGAGGCCAGAGATATTGGACAGTTAAGGGCAAGGACAATGATCAGGGGAGTGCAGCTTCAGTGCCTGTTGAATCTGTCCATAACCAAAGTGTTGGCAAAGGGTCATGCAGAAGAGTTGATAGAGGTGCTCAGAGGAGAACTGCTGTCCCTCCTCCACCTAGTGCAGGTGTCTCTTCCCATGTCACTCAACGAATGTTTAGGGCCATTATAGAGGCACAGGCAAATTCTGAAAGGCACTCCAAACAAATGCTCACGGTCCTAGATATGGTACAGTCTGACATCCATGACTGCCTCCACTGTGTAGCCAATTCAATGGATTGCTTGAATGACATGTTGGAACATGGAGTGCCTATGATGAAACAAGGGGTTTAGATCATGGACCATGCTGTATTTGTGATGACACATATGCTGGGAGGGGGATGTTTGCACATAGGCATGGGTCAGCCACATCACCTGCTTCTAGCCAACGTGGCTGTGCCCAATCACACTCCTGTAGTGGCAGTACTTACCCTGCTCCTTCAGGGAGTGTGCTGTCCACACTCAGACATGGCAGGCCATGGGGTTGTGGTCCTGGGTGTCCCTGTGAATGGACCATGTCCAGCAGACAGTCACATTCATGTAGTAGCACTGCATCTGACCTTGGGTGTGGAGGTGCCAGTGCATCTCATGGCAGAGCCAGGTCTCATGGTCGGGGGCGACAATGATGAACTGACAACTCTACTGTCGCTCATCCTTCTCTAACATCGATGATGAACAGGTTGGGTAGTTCGTTTAGATGCTTTATTACATAGAAACACATCAGGATTGTTAGCAGCATCATAAAATATAAACAAACTGATTAACAGACAGACCTTACAGACATACATGTTCACATCTCAACAGCTTATTACAACATGGCAGTCAAGCTTGCACATGCTCAGTATTTATACACTTCTGCAAGCCCTTATATAGCTTCTTAAAGCTACATACACACACATTGATCTTCAGCCTCCCTCTTAAAAAGATTGCCCTTAGTTGAAATAACATTGGAGTTAGACCTGCTTTACTACTGACATTAGAAACAATTAGAAACAAAGATGATGTTCATGTCCAAGTTCTTGTGGGGTTCATATTATGTTATCAAAAGATAACATAATAGAAGGACCAAAACATTGAAACGGACACATTTCAAAACTTTTATTGTGGGGGCCTGTGCCTCCCACACCCCCCACTAAATATATATTCCAACTCCGAGATTTCACTACAGTGAGGAAAGGGCAAATATCCCAATCTTCACTGTACTGCGATCCCAAAATTCTAACTTCAAAATGCAGCCGTTACGATGTTTTGGCCGTTCGATTACAGATTCCCATGTAACTATAACATGGTCTGGAGATGCAACCAGATCTTGTAACATAACAATCTGGACTGGGCTTAGCAACAGGGACAGTCTTTGGTGAACAACTCGCATCAGGAACTTCTGGATTCATCACAGGAATGGGAATATTCTTTGGAACTTCCTCTGGAACTGGAACACTGGACAACTCACTCTGAGATAAAGAGTCTTTCTCACAGGCTATGTGCTGTGATATAGGCTCGGACACTGGCATCAAATGCTTCCGATTCTAACTAAACTCTACTCCTTGTGATTCCAGAATGTACGATCTTAGCCCTGAGCAAATATTCTTCACAACTTCAATCTGATCATAACCTTTGGACATTTGCATTCTTACCACTTCTCCTTCTTCTAATGGATTGAATGGTTTACTGGTCTTATCATAGTAGGACTTCTGGGTTAAATGCTTCTTCAACAGATTGCTTTTCACTGACCTGTTGCTCTTGACACATGGAAGCAACAGTTGACTACTGATTGATAATATGGTTCTGGTTTGTCTCAACAGAAGTCTCTGGGCAGGTGAACCAAGATGTTTATCATGAGGAATATTCCTGAGATTCAAGAGATCCAGGAAAACATCACTATTGTCTTGTTTTGACTTCTCTAGTAACTGTTTTGCACTTTGAACTGCACATTCTGCCAAACCATTTGACTGAGGGTACTTTGGGCTACTCATGACATGAGTAAAGTCCCACTCTTTAGCAAATCATTTGAACAGTTGGCTTGTAAATTGTGTACCATTGTCAGATATAACTTTGTGTGGACTACCATGGACTGCAAAATGACGCTTCATCTTGAAGACAGTATTGGATGCTAGATTAGGAACTAGGTCAATCTTGAGCCAATTTGAATAAGAATCTACTAACAGCAAGTAATGTTGACCATTCCATTTGAAAATGTCGGTAGCTACTGTCGACCAAGGTTCAGGAACCTGGTTTAGCTGAAGTGGTTCGTTCTATTGATGTGACTTTGTACACACAGAATAAAATAATAGCACTCTTTCAATATCTTGTGACATAGAAGGCCAAAATACTAGACCTTTCACCCTTATTTTGATAGAGTCTGCTCCTGGGTGACCACGATGCAAGATAGTAATGTACTTTTGTTGCAAGGACTTTGGAACAATTACTTTCAGACATTTCGTAATGATACCATTGTCAGACAAAATATTATCTCTGTATGGAAAATAAGGTTGCACTTCTTGAGGTAAACTAGATTGCTTTGACAGCCATCCCTGTTGAATAAAGTGGTTGAGCCTCTGTGAAACTGGATCTGTGGCTGTATGATCTCTCAGCTCATCAAGACATGTGAAAGAAAAAATTCTCATTTTCTTGACTTCAAAATCAAGGTTCTAATTCTCATGCTGTTCAGTTGTGTTTCTGGGTGATCTGGACAATACATCAGCAAGATAAAGAAGTTTGCCTTTCTTGTAGACAAGAGTGAATTTATACTTTTGCAATCTCAACATCATATGTTGCACTCTGGCTGGAGCTGTATACATAGGCTTTCTCAACATAGTGGCTAGAGGTTGGTGGTCTGTTTCAATCTGGATAAGTCTACCATAAACATAATCATGGAACTTTGAACATGCAAACACAATTGCCAACAGCTCTATCTCGATCTGAGCATACTGCCTTTCAGTTTGGGTAAGAATTCTCAATGCAGAGGCAACAGGTTGACCCTCTTATAGAATGACTGCACTTAGACCATATTTTGAAGCATCACATGAAAGAGTAACTGGCTTGGGAACATTACAGTATATGAGAGTTGGTGGACTGGCAATTCTCTGTTTCAGGACATCAAATGCTCTTTGTAGCTGTTCTAACCAAGACCAGGATACATCTTCATGTGTCAGCTCACTGAGTGGTGCTGATATTTGACTCAAGTCTGGAATTAACTTGCCTAAGTAGTTAACCATGCCTAGAAAACATTGCAGGGCTTGAACATTGGCTGGAGCTGGGAACTCGAGAATGGCTGTTTGCTTAGAAGGGTCTCGTCATAGGCCTGAACTGGTAAATAAATGACCAACATAAGTGGCTTCTCATAGCCTGAATTTACATTTCTGTGGATTGAGCTTAAGATTCACTTGTCATGCTGTTTCCGGAACTTTTCTGAGGTTTCTGTCATGCTCAGCTTCACCATTACCTCCTACTAGAATATCATCTACTATATTAGCACAAGGATACCCAGAAACAATTTTCTCCATTGCACATTGACAGACTTCACTTTCAGATATTATCCCAAATGGCATTCTCAAAAATCTGTACCTTTCAGAGTATTGAAAGTAGCTGGTAATGAGGATTTCTTGTCAAGCAAAATTGGCCAAAAATGAACTCTTTGCATCTAAGACAGAAAAAGCAGTGGCATTTGGCATAAGGGCAGTGACTTCTTTGTATGCATTCAATGATAAGGTCTTCTAGTGCTTTGTTCAAATCTCATGGACTAATACATATTCTGATGTCATCTGAGCTTTTCTTATGAGCTACCACCATGGAAGATACCCACTCATTTGGTTCATCTACTGGACAAATCACACCTTGTTGTATCATTTTATCTAGCTCGGCTTTGACTTTGTTCTGCATAGCTACTAAAACTTTACAGGCTGGCCTGATAACTGGACTTATATCTGGGTCTAACTTCATGGAGTGGACAACTGGAAGCTTGCCTAGTTTGTCTTCAAAAAGATCAGCATATGTAGAAAAAATATGTTGGGTGAAATTAGAGTAGTGGTCTTTCAAGATAACATGATGTTCTTCCTTATTAAATGAAAGCAGTCCCATTTTCAGACTGTCTCTGAGCCCTAATGACTGGATGTGCCTTTTGATCACATAAAATAATAAGTCGCAGCTCCTCCCAGCAGAGTAACATGAAAGCACTACTGAACTTTTAGTTTGAATCTCTTCATCTCCATAAACAACAATTTTCACGCACTTTGCCAAATCAAGCCTTTCACCAGCACATACTCTAGCAAATGTTTCCACTGACATAACATTGCACTTGGAACCTGTGTCAGCTTTGAGCTCTATGGCTTTTCCATTTATCTGAACAGTATAAAATACTTCATTCTTTGCCCTTGAATCTACTGCATTGACTGTTTCCTTAAGCACTTACAAACCATCAACATAAAAAGTAGGGTTACTGCTTTCTAACTGATCAACTAATTTCTGTGAATGTTCCATTTTAATAAAAGGATGTGTGCCATTTGATTTACAAAACCTTTTGAAATGATTCCACTTATTGCATTTCTGACATTGCTGACCAAAAGCTAAGCATTTTTCCTTTTTAGACTCGTGATATCCACCACAATTATGACAGCTGGCAATGAAACTAGGTTGGGGCCCATGCTTTGAGTTTTCTGACTCACTCTTATGCCCGAGACTGTGCAAACTCTGGAACTTGTTGGAAAGCTTTGGAGTTTACCAGTGAATGCTGTGGGGGCTACAGCTACAGCCATGTGTTTGGGCCTATTTCTTTTAACCATGTGCTGCATGCTATCAACATGTGCTCTAGAAGTTACTGGAAGCATGCATTTCTGTTTCATAAGCGTATACTGGAGACATGCATTTCTGATTCGTAAGCATATTTGTGTGATTTTCTGTGAGCTCGTATATCTAACAAATCTCAATGGCCTTATTCAAAGTTAAATCACTGTCATGAAGCAAAATCTTTCTAACAGCATCATCCATAATAGCACACACAAGTCTGTCTTTTATCAACTCATCCCTTAAGTCACCATATCTGCCCATTTTAGCCTTATTTCTCAAATCTGTTATATATGACGCAAAAGTTTCACCAGGCTTTTGATCCATTGTATAGAGTAAGTGCCTTTCCATTGTAATGTTTGTCTGGGGTTTCACATTTCTCTAAATTTACATTTTAAGCACTCATTATCCTCCCTTGACTCAGCCAGTAAAACAATATGACAGTTTCCCACCTCTCCTACAAAGATAGCAGGTACATACAAAATGAACACTCCCTTTCAATGGCTTCTGACTCAGCTAAATTAAGTAGAATAAATGCCTTTGTACGGTCATCTTTATCAGAAAATGCAGCCTCTTGCTCAGATGCTCTCCAGTTCTCCAGTTCTCTGCTATATTACTGTCAAACACAAGTGCACTAGGTATTTGAAATCTGTCTGCCATGCCAATAAATTGTGTCCAAACACACTAAAAATGTAGCCCTTGTAATTATGCATAAACAAGCATACAGCCAGCACTTCCAATAACATT